>NC_043717.1:70589756-70616403 GCF_006229205.1 Suricata suricatta
TTTTTTTTTTTTTTTTTTTTTTTTTTTTTTTTTTTTTTTTTTTTTTTTTTTTTTTTTTTTTTTTTTTTTTTTTTTTTTTTTTTTTTTTTTTTTTGATTTCTTAACATTGGAGTGACTACGGGCTCAGTCCTTGGACCTGTTCTTTTCTTTATCTGCACTGATTCCCCTGGTCATCTCATCCAGTTTCACAGCTTTAAATATCTTTATTTTGATGGTTCCATAAATTCGCCAGACCTCACTTCTGGCCTGAACTCGACTTGAATAGCTAACTTGCCCACTCATCATCTCCATTTGGATATCTAACAGATATTTCACATTTAACTTGTCCCCATCTAACCTGATTGTTTTTCTAAATCCTGCTCCTTCCAACTTTCGTTTTGCAGTTAATGACTAATTCATTTTTCCTGTTTCTCAGGGTAAAACCTTTGAGTCATCTTGATTGATCTCTTATACTTCACTCATGCAGCCCCCATAGGACTTTTGCACTGTTTTCTCTATCTGGAATGTTCTTCCCCTGACATCCATATCCTTCAGTCCCTTTCTTCCTTCAACCCTTTGTTCATATGTTACATTCTTTCTTTAATGATGACCACACAAATCACACTACTTCAAATTGCAAACACTCAGCACCATTGGTTCTCTGTCTACTCTGTTTTTTCACCATCTAACATGCTATACAATTTACTTATTTATCCTGCTAATGTTTAGCTGTCAAACTGCAGTAGAATGCAAACTCTATGAGGGCAGAAATTTTTGTCTATTTTGTTTACTTCATGTATCCACAGTGCCATAAACTCTAATGGACACATAATAGCACTCAATACATACTTGTTCAATGAACAAATAATACTATATTAGGTACAGTCTCTCTTATTTTTAATGACTCTAAATGTGATTTGTCATGTTTGGCAATGACTGATATGGATTTTTCAAAACCAGTGTGATGCTTCCTTTCATAGGACACAGGATTTGTATTTTCTGACTGAACCAACGTGCACTATCTATATCAATCAACAAGCAGCTGTTCTTTAACCACATGCCCTCTCTGTCCACAACCATCTCCAATTGAAGTCAAGTGTCAAGTTGTAATCTTTATCAGTTACTGAAAATACTTCCAATCTTTATAATTTTTCCACTAGAAAGTCAGAAAGAGCTTTGATTTCTGAATTTCCTTTTTTCTTTTCTAAACATCTCCCCTATACAGCTTCAAAAGTGAAACAAAGGATATTCTGTGTGAGTTTTTTTATTATGATAACATCTAATTATCACCCATATTTCACACTGAATGTGTATTTTGAAATTTATCAAGGCTTTGTTTTTTTTTACCAACATTAATTTGTCTCTAAAAGCAGTTAGTTTACAGCCTAGCAAAGAGAGCAAAAAAGTGTATGTATGCAATTAGCACAAATTAATCATGTTATGAGAACTTTATTTTCAGAGTTGGGGACTTAAATGATACTTACTTTAAAAAATTGTTTTTACGTTTTATTATCTATTTTTTGAGAGAGAGAGACACAGACACAGAGTGTGAGTGGGGGAGGGTCAGAGAGAGAGGGAGACACAGAATTAGTAGCAGGCTCCAGACTCTGAGATGTCAGCACAGAGCCTGATGCAGGGCCCGAACCCACAAATTGTGAGATCATGACCTGAGCCGAAGTTGGCCGCCCAACTGACTGAGCCATTCAGGCACCCCAAATGATACTTTTTGTTGAGTAATTAATTTATTTTAAAATTTAAATACAAGTTAGTTAGCATAGTGCAACAATGATTTCAGCAGTAAATTCCTTAATGACCCTTACCCATGTAGACCATCCCCCCTCCAACAATCCCTCCAGTAACCCCCTGATTGTTCTCCATATTCAAGAGTCTCCTATGTTTTTGTCCCCTTCCCTGTTTTCATATTATTTTGTTTCCCTTCCCTTATGTTCATCTGTATTGTATCTTAAATTCCTCATATGAGTTAAGTCATAGGATATTTGTCCTTCTCTGACAAATAATTTCACTCAGCATAATACCCTCTAGTTCCAGCCATGTAGTTCCAAATGACAAGATTTCATTCTTTTTGACTGACAAGTAATACTCCATTCTATATATACACATACACATACACACATATATATACATACATATATATATATACCACATCTTCTTTATCCATTCATATATTGATGGACATTTGGGTTCTTTCCATATAAACATTGGGGTGCATGTGCCCTTTGAAACAGCACACCTGTATCCCTTGGATAAATACCTAGTGGTGCAATTGCTGGGTCTTGGGGTAGTTCTATTTTAAATTTTTTGAGGAACTTCCATACTGTTTTCCAGAGTGGCTGCAACAGTTTGCATTCCCACCAGCGATGAAAAGAGATCCTCTTTCTATGCATCCTTGCCAACATCTTTGTTGCCTGAGTTGTTAATGTTAGCCATTGTGATAGGTGGGAGATGGTATCTCATTGTGGTTTTGATTTGTAATTCCGTGATGATAAGTGATTTTGAGCATTTTTTTCATGTGTCTTTTAGCCATCTGTATGTCTTCTTCAGAAAAGAATGTATTTTGTCCATTTCTTCACTGGATTATTTGTTTTTTGGGTGTTGAGTTTGATAAGTTCCTTATAGATTCTGGACACTACCCCTTATGTGATATGTGATTTGCAAATATCTTCTCCCCTTCCATCAGCTGCCTTCTGGCTTTGCTGATTGTTTTCCTCGCTGTGCAGAAGCTTTTTATTTTGATGAGGTCCCAATAGTTCATTTCTGCTTTTGTTCCCTTGCCTGCAGAGACATGTTGAATAAGAAGTTGCTGCAGCCAAGGTCAAAGAGTTTTTCTTACCTGCTTTCTCCTCTAGGATTTTGATGGCTTCCTGTATTGTATTTAGTTCTTTCATCCATTTTGAGTTTATTTTTGTGTATTGTGTAAGAAAGTGGTCCATGTTCATTTTTCTGCATATTGCTGTCCAGTTTTCCCAGCACCTTTGCTGAAGAGACTGTTTATTCCATTGGGTATTCTTTCCTGCTTTGTCAAAGGTTAGTTGGCCATTCATTTGTGGGTCAATTTCTGGGCTCTCTATTCTATTATATTGATTTGAGTGTCTATTTCTGTGCCAATACCATACTGTCTTGATGATAACAGCTTTGTAGTTATCTCAAGATCATAAAAGCCATATATGAAAGCCCCACCACTAATATCATCCTCATTGGGGAAAAACTGATAGCATTTCCCCTAAGGTCAGGACACCGGGATGTCCACTCTCACAACTGTTGTTCAGCAAAGTATTGGAAGTCTTAGCCTCAGCAATCAGTCAACACAAAGAAATAAAAGGCATCCACATCAGCCAGCAGGAAGTGAAACTTACACTCTTCAGAGACGACATGATACTCTATATGGAAAACCCAAAAGATTCCACCAAGAACTGCTAGAACTGATCCAAGAATTCAGAAAAGTCTCAGGATATAAAATCAATGCACAAAAATTGGTTGCACTCCTATACACTAATAAAGAAGCAACAGAAAAAAAATCAAGGAGTCGAACCCCTTTATAATTGCACAAAAATCTTAAAATACCTAGGAATATACGATACCAAAGAGATGAAAAAATCTATACACTGAAAACTATAGAAAGCTTATGAAATAAATTGAAGAAGATACAAGAAAATGGAAAAAATAGTCCATTTTCTTGGATTAGAAGAACAAATATTGTCAAAATGTCAATACTACCCATCGCAATCTACATATTCAATGCAATTCCTATCAAAATAACACCATCATTCTTCACAAAGCTAAAACAAACAATCCTAAAGTTTTAATGGAACCAGAAAAGGCCCCAAACAGCCAAAGCAATTTGAAAAAGAAAGCCAGTGCTGGAGGCATCACAATCCTGAACTTTAAGATGTATTACAAATCAGTTATCATAAACGCTTCCTATATATTTTTTTTATTTTTAAGAGTTTATTGTCCAATTGGTTTCCATATAAAAGCCAGTGCTCTTCCCCACAAGTGCCCTCTTCCATTATGACCATCTCCCTTCCCCCCCCCCCCCCCCCTTCAACACTCAGTGCGTTTTCAGTATTCAATAGTCTCTCAGGTTTTGCATCCCTCTCTCTACCCAACTCTCTTTCCCCCTTCCCCTCCTCATGGTCCTCTGTTAGGTTTCTCCTGTTAGATGAATGAGTGCAAACATATGATATCTGTCCTTTTCTGCCTAATTTATTTGACTTAGCATGACATCCTAGAGGTCCGTCCACTTTCCTACAAATGGCCATATTTCATTCTTTCTCATTGCCATGTAATACTCCGTTGTATGTATGTATATGTATGTATGTATATATATACCACATCTTCTTGATCCACTCATCAGGTGATGGACATTTAGGCTCTTTCCATGATTTGGCAATTGTTGACAGTGCTGCTATGAACATTGGGGTACATGTGCTCCTATGCCTCAGCACTTCTTTATCCCTTGGGTAAATCCCTAGCAGTGCTATTGCTGGGTCATAGGGGAGTTCTATCGATAGTTTTTTGAGGAGTCTCCACACTGTTTTCCAGAGAGGCTGCACCAGTTTACATTCCCAGCAACAGTGTAGGAGGGTGCCCATCTCTCCACACCCTCGCCAGCATCTATAGTCTCTTGATTTGTTGATTTTAGCCACTCTGACCGGTGTGAGGTGGTATCTCAGTGTGGTTTTGATTTGTATTTCCCTGATGATGAGTGACGCTGAGCATTGTTTCATGTGCCTGATGGCCATCTGGATGTCCTCTTTGGAGAAGTAATACAATTATCTTAAGGGACTTTGAGATCCAAGGAAACACACACATTGCTTTTATTTAGGATTTTTACAATCAGAAACACACTTTAGAAATATGACTTTATATTCTTTTTGTTATAATTATTTCACTTAGCTTCCCTTCATTTTGCTAAAGTTGCTTTTGAAAATGTCATGCCTTAACTATGTTCTAAAGGAAATTTGTTTCTTTGGGAATATTCTTGACAGGGCTGGCATCATGTTCATGTGACCTGTGCAGTTGCTTATTTTACTGCTCTGCTGTTGCTTTCTTGAAATTCTTAATAGCTTTTGAACAAAGGATCCTGCATTTTCATTTTGTACCAGGTTCCACAAGTTATATATTATTGGTATCTATGTTAACCTAATTTCACTAAAGTATATGGTCCATGGGTGGTGGTAGGAAAGAGATTGGACAGAAAGTGAGTGTGATCAGTTGCAGACCCCAGACATCCAGAGTTTGTCATCAAACCCGAGTATCAGGTTGCACTGGTTAGAAAACTGAGATGGCCCTGATTTTTGAGTTTGATAGATGAAATGTGAAGATCTGGGTATAGTCATTTCTGTGTTGCTGCTTAGGTAATTCATCTGTCACATATGAAACATTTTTAAGGTGCTTCATGTGAACTGTTTTGTAAACTTGGCTACAGAGACAAGGCAGATAGAATATTGCATTAGTATTTATTGCTGCCACAGATAAGAAAAAAAAGGAACATACTAATGGTGCCTACCACTCTAAAATACTATATACAGTACAGATTAATAAGTGGATGCTGGCGCATGCCTTGGGTGCTCCCACAGGAGGGTTGTTGAGGCATTATTGAGATTATTTATTGTTATTGTTTATAGCATTCTCATGAAGCTGTCAGGATGAGGCCAAATATTATGGTTAACAATACAAAGCTGTATGCATCAGAGAGAAGAAATGTATCTCAAGCTTAGCAACCTGGAGGTAAGGTCCAATTTAACAAGCATGACAGATTAAAACCCCATTTCACTTGGATATAATGATACCAATAGAGTTGTTAGTTACTGATCTGCTACCCCTAGGATGCATACTCTAAGGGGTTCTTCATGAGAAATATTGGGCCTCCTTTTTTTATATATGGTCTTCTTGAAATTAGCAACAGAGTTGTGCTGGATATATAGGGACAGTCTGTGGCTGTGGGGTTTGAAGAAAAATTAGTTTTCTTGCCAGTAACTGGAGCCTTGCTGGTAACTCTTATGAACAGGTAAAGAATCATCTCTCTTTTTGGTTTGTTTAAAAAATGTGAAGAAATCACGCATACTTTAACTTCTCTTATCTTAGGGAAAGACCTTTAAGAGGATTACTTCACACTAATAAAACCTATTTGTATTAGCCTTTGTTATTTGCAGCTTACATTCCCTCATCTGGAAATGGGCTATCATGTGTCTCCTCACTTTGAAGCTAGTACTTACGCTTAAGCAGAGTTGTAGGTGGGTCTTTTACCAGCACGTTCTCCTGGTGCTGAGGGACTTAAAGTGGTCCCTTGCAGTTCCTGAAATAAATTTTGTTCTGATAGGGGGCCACTTATTTTGTAGTTTCTCCCTCCTATAGTCATTTAGAGTTATTGATTTGCACTGAAAGAATTGAAAGTTGAAGCACATTTTTAATAGACTTTTATTCTAAGGACTGCCAGGAAGATTGGCCCCTTTGCCAATATTGTGGCGGTTTGTTTGACTTAGTGCCTCATTCTTGAGGTTTTCTCTGACATTTGAGGTACAAACTGTGCCCCGTGAGCACAACTGACTAACCAAATATGTGGGTATGGCCAGTAACTATCCACATCAAAGGACGTCACTTTTCTGCTTAAGGTGGTGATGGTGGAGGGCACTTATGGGGAAGAGCACTGGGTGTTGTATGGAAAACAATTTGACAATAAAATATTATGGAAAAAAAGTCATTGAAAAGAGAAAAAAAAGATTTTATTATCTCTGACTGCTAGAATGATGGGAAGGCCCATATTATGCCTTTTTTTTTTTTTGCCTCTGTCACTTTCCTTGATCAGAATGCCTTCCTTTGTTCATTCTCTATGTCCAAACCCAAGCTTCATCACTCCTTCATATGCCACCACCTTCATAAAGTCTTTTCTAAGTACTTAATCACAAATCCATCATCCTGTTTTTGAAATTCAGATGGTACTTAAGCTCTTTGGCATAGTATTGTATACTTAGCTATCCTATACCTTAAGTTTCCTTTTTATTTGTTACTGGTTTAGGTCTCCTTAGCCATATGGTTCCTATAAGGCATATACTTACTTATTTTTTATCCTGCAGAATACCTGCACCACTTAATAAATACATGTTTGATTATTAAGCCAGTAGAAGGGTTAATTAATTGATGCCTTTTTTAAGAATTCAAATATATGAAACAAGAAGCCTTCACACAAACTAACTTGTTAGGTTAGTGTAGGATACAAGGCTGGAGAATCTATTGGAGAAAAAAAAGGAAAGGAAGAGTACTTCAGGTGGTACTTAAAATAATCAACAAGGGGGCATGTGGATGGCTCAGGTGGTTGAACGTCTGACTCTTGATTTCAGCTCAGTTCATGATCCCAGGGTCATGGGATCTAGTCCCATGTCAGAATTCTGTACTGAGCGTGAACCCTGCTTAAGATCCTCTATCTCCTTCTCCCTCTGCTCACCCCACCTCTAAAAAAGAATAATTATGAAAAAAGAGATTATTCACGTTTTAAGGTAAGAAAAGCTAGGAATAAGGATGTTAACTGAGTTGCCCAGAATTACATATCTAGTGACAGGACCAAAACTTGAACAGCAATTCTCTGACTAAATGCTCTGCTCTTACCAACTGTATGATATGATATCCTGGCAACTGTAGGTAAGCAAAAGTCCCTCACTTTCTCTGTGTCTTTCTTAAAACATAGCACTCAGGGAAGTTTGTGTGTGTATGGGAAAAGGGAATAGGGGGTAAAAGAATAGCTATCTACACAGTTATTTGAATTTTGAATACTGGCTAATTGTGATATGTGAATCAAAACTGTAATGTTAATCGGTTTTCATCTTCACCCTCATTCTTGTAACAATTCATCCCTTTCCCCATTTCACTCCACTTTACATTCCATCTTTCTCCACCTCTCCCCCAATATCTAATTACAGTTTTGCAAGAGAAAAATACAGACTACATACTGCTATAGTTACACCTGGAATTTACATAGATTTTACTGAATTCAAGCTCTGATTGCCACTTTGTGTTGAATTCCCATAGCAACACCAAATAGAATGGAAGAAAGGGGAAAAAAATCACAGCAACTACAGCTTCTAGATCTTGTACATTTATGACTTTGCCCTTCCTCAACAAGTTGCCTATTTTTCTAACTTTGTTTTTTTTAAAGGAGACACAATTTAGTATACCACTTTGCATTTTGGTTACTTTGAATTTGGAAAATGCATAGAAGGGTATTGCTCTATAGTAACATAAATTTATGACTTTTTTTGACAAAGACAGAAAAGAAAGTATAAAAAAAACCTTTAAAACATCTTGAGAACTCAATCTCTCTGACCTCCTATAATCTGACACATATTTCTACGTACAGTGGCCTTTCATGTGCCTAAATGTAGGCTCAGTGTCACTTGTGCTCAAAAGGGGAAAAAAAAGATTAAAAATAAAAATCAATAGAAGCTGCCTGAGCAGGAAAAAAATTTTTGAACAAACTAACATAGAAAAGGAACACTAAATTCCAGACTAAGGGACTTTGATTTTAGCCTAAAAGCAATTGAGAACTATTAAAAGTATGGCAGGAAGAGATTAAACAAGATTCCTATTCTCTAATGAGTAATTGATGTCTGAGTGAGAGCTAAAATCAAAGTCCTTTACTCCAATTCCTATGTATTGTGTTGCTTCTCTAGGTAGCAATATTTGGGGTAGAAATATAAAAGTGCTATGGTTAATTTAGCACAATGTCTGTGGCACATAGTAAGTGCTTAATAAATGGTGGTTGCCATTAAAAAGAAAAGGGAAGGGAAAAATGAGAAGGGAAAAGAAAGCATCAAAGAAAAGTGAAGGGGAGAGAAAAGAAAAATTAAAAACAGCCAAAGAACAAATATTGCTTCCTTAGAGTCAGATCAAATCTGGGGATGTAAACTGACCTGGATCCTGAATCCTTGCCTGATTTTTAATGTCTTGTTGGATCAAAAGTCTGAATTTTCCTTTCAGACTTCCTTGAATTACTGAGTTTCTTGTCTCCATCCACCCTGTGAAATGATGTCATTTTGGTACCATCTGCATCCTGATGCTAGAGGGTACTACTGTTACCATGACTTGCCTACACTCACCATGGGTAATATTTTTTTAAGCTTCCTTCCAGTACCAGCTCAATTGTCACCTTATCTGAAAATTCTTCCTTTACTGACATATGTAAAGTAGGTACCCCTACCTCATCCTTTCAGAAATACTCAATCCCATTATTTTGTTTTGCCAGTTTCACTATGATATGTCATGCCAAAGGCCGGTTCAAATTACGTCTTAAGGGGGTTCTTCGTGCCTCTTGAATTTGAATGTCTATTTCTTTCCCCAGATTCGGGAACTTCTCAGTTATAATTTGGTCTAGTACCCCTTCAGGATCTCTCTCTCTTTCTTTCTCTTCAGGAATTCCTATGATACGGATATTGTTCCATTTGATTGTATTACTCAGGTCTCGAATTCTCCTTTCCTGCTCCTGAATCAATTTCTCTCTCTCTCTCTATTTTTTTTTAGGCTTCCTCTTTTGCTATAACTGCGTCTTCTAACTCACCTATTCTTCTCTCTGCCTCTTCAATCCGTGAGGTGGCCACCTCCATTTTATTATTCACTTCATTTATAGCCTTTTTTAACTCATCACACCTATTTTGAACCTCCCTAGTCATTGTATCAGTAGCTTCTCTGATGCTTTTTTCAAGCCCAACGATAAATTTTATGGCAATTGTTCTAATTTCTTGTTCAGGTATGTTGTTTAGATCTGTTTTAAGTGGTTCTGTGACTGTGACTTCTTCCTGGAGTTTGTTTAGGGGAGAGTTCTTTTGTTTTGTCATTTTGGCTAGTTTTCTGTCTCTTGTCAGTTTTAAAAGCTTGTTGTGCACTGTGCAACTGTTAGTATTGCTCTGTTAAAAGAGGCTTATTGACTGTCCAGGGCCTGTCGTTTCAGGAAATGTTCTTTTAATGGTGAAGAAATAATTCTGAAAGCAGCTGGGGATAAAGGGGCCCTCACGTACAAAGGGAAACCTATCAGAGTGGTTACAGACCTATCTAATGAAACTTGGCAGGGCAGGAAGGAATGGCAGGAAATCTTCAATGTGATGAACAGAACAAATAAGCAGCCCAAAACCCTTTATCCAGCAAGCCTGTCATTCAAAATAGAAGGAGAGATAAAGGTGTTCCCAAATAAACAAAATTTGAGAGAATTCATGATCACCAAACCAGCCCTACAAGAAATCCTAAGAGGGACTGTATGAGGGAAATGTTGCAAAGAATACAAGGTGCCAGAGACACCACTACAAACATGAATTCTAGGGAGAACACAATGATTCTAAACCCACATTTTTCAATAATAACACTGAATGTAAATGGACTGAATGCTCCAACCAAACGACACAGGGTAGCAGAATGGATAAAAAACAAAATCCATCTATTTGTTGTCTACAAGAGACTCATCTTAGACCTGAAGACACCTTCAGATTGAAAGTAAAGGGATGGAGAAATATCTACCATGCAACTGGAATTCAAAAGAAAGCTTAAGTAGCCATACTTATGTCAGACAAACTGGATTTTAAAGTAAAGGCATTAACAAAAGATGAAGAAGGACATTATATAATAATTACAGAGTCTCTCCATCAGGAAGTGCTAACAATTATAAACATCTATGCACCAAATTCGGGAGTGCCCAAATACATAACAATTAATCACAGACAGAAACAACCTTATTGATAGGATAGGGCTAATTGTAGGGGACTTTAATACTCCACTGACCGCAATGGATAGATCAACTAGACAGAAAACCAGTAAAGAAACAATGGACCAGAACAATACATTGGAACAGATGGAATTGATAGATATATTCAGAACTCTGCATCCTGAAGTTAGGAAATTCACCTTCTTCTCAAGTGCACATGGCACATTCTCCAAGATAGATCACATACTGGGGTATAAAGCAGCCCTCCATAAATATAAATGAATTGAGATCATATCATGCACACTTTCAGATCACAATGCTATGAAACTTGAAATTAACCAGGAAAAAGTCTGGAAATCCTCCAAAAATGTGGAGGTTAAAAAACCATTACTTTGTTTTATTTTTCTGTAAAATATAATATTAACTCAGATTACCTAATATGTTTATTCATTTATTGTCTGATCTTCTCCACTGAACTGTAAGCTACTGAAGGGCAGAGGCCCTGTATGTCTTATGTTCAGCACCTTTTCTCAAGCTCTCAGTACATTATCTGGACCAGAGTAGGTACTCAGTAACTATTTCCTGGATGAAGGAAGGAAGGAAGGAAGGAAGGAAGGAAGGAAGGAAAGAAGGAAGGAAGGAAGGAATTTGTCAGGTGCTTATTGAACAGTTATTATGTACTTTAAGCCTGACTATCTGTCTAAGAGGATAGACACAGCTGGCTTCCTGTAGAATTTACCAACAGAAATGCCAGTCTTTAAAAGGTTGATGTGTGCTGTTTCTCATCTACTGTCACTGTAACTTTTATAGCATCAACAGTTCAGGAACTGTTTGAAGCTTCATGGGCCAAGATATTTTAAGTGCGCTCTATAGAAATTAAGGGTTTGATTCAGCTTGCTTCAGGAATGTTTCTGGCCACCTTATTTCCTCTTGATTCACTGTTGGACCATGGAGTTCTAAAAACATTGGCATGATAAAAATCTGTCTCCTAATGTAGGTCCCAAATGATTTTGAAGGTAAATAAATACACTTGGAAGCTGATATTTTGCCATATGTTAAAGGTAATGGCCATTAATAGTGAGCCTAAGTAGACTTTTTCAGAGTGACTGCTATTTTAGGAATTTTTTTCTAGGCTTATCACCTTCTCTATAAGAAGAAATGGAAAGTCTTAAGAGGAAGACCTGGTAATAAGAAAAATCATTTTTCCCCAAGTGCAGAGAATAGGAAAATCTAAATCAGCAGCTGCTACTAATGAAAACCACCACCAAGGCCATTAAGTGCATAGCTTATACCAGGAACCATGCTAAATGCATCTACTCTAAATAAGGGAAAGGCACTTTCGGGTTGAGATTGAGAGAACTTCATTTTTGCTATATGTCATTAGGACATTTCTTTTACTGGGATAAGAAAAATCACCGTCCTAATTTAAGGCTACTGGAAGATGCTGTTTTAAAGATCTTAATTGTGCCTTTCTTATTGCTTCTCTTCACAATCAAGGAAAACATTACAATCTCTGCCTCCCGGCTTCATTATTCATTCACCTTCTATGGGCCTCTTTATCCACTATTTAGACAATGAGGCTGATGTTACAAGCTCTCTGTCTTGTAAAATGTTTATTCAAATGCTGAGCACTCCTTTCTTTGTTGTTAATAATTATCATTACTTGTGTGGGCTTCTTCATCCCAGAGAGGTACTAATGGTAACCAGTTCTTATCATTACATGTGGCTGCCTAGCAGATTCAAAGTACTCACAGTCCTTGGGTGAACAAGTATTGAAGAGTTTTCTGAATCTGGTAGTATTTTGTTAGTGTAGCCATGGTATTTTAGAAATGAGATATAGATTTAATTGAGCTATAATAGAGTTTTCCAGGTTTTAATAGGTGTATGTTGAGCTTTCTTTTTAAAAACTTGTAAAAAGTATTTTTATATTATTTGATTAAGAAAAAAATTTTGAAGAGTCTTTATTGAGGTAAAATTGGTATATAATATTATGTAAGTTTCAGGTATATGATATTATAATTTGATGTTTGTATACAGTACAAAGTGGTCATCATCATAAGTCTACTTACCATCTATCACCATTCAATTCAGCCACTGCACTTATTTTGTCCGCCCTCCAACCCCTTCCCCTCTGGTAATGACCAACCTATTCTTTGTATCTATAAGTTTGTTTTTGTTTTGTTTTATATCTTTGTTTTGTTTTTAGATTCTGCATGTAAGTGAAATTATAAGGTATTTGTCCTCCTCCATCTGACTTATTTCACTTAGCATAATATCCTCAAGATTTATACGTTATTATAAATGGAAAATATTCTTTCTATTTTAGGGATAGTTTTCTACTGTATGTATATACGTATGTATGTATGTATGTATACACACACCATATCTTCTTTATATAGTCATCCATAGACACTTAGGTCATTTCCATATCTTGGCTATTGTGATAGTGTTACAATAAACATAGGGGTAATATGGGTACATATACCTTTTTGGACTTGTGTTTTCATATTCTTTGGATAAATACCCGGAAATGCAATAGCTGGATCATCTGGTAGTTCTATTTTTAATTTTTGAGAAATCTACATATTATTTTCCATGGTAGGTGCACCAGTTTACATTCCTACCAACAGGGTTCCTTTTTCTCCACATCCTGTCTAGCACTTGCTTTTTCTAGTCTATTTTATAATAATCATTCTCACGTGTGTAGGGTAATATCTCATTGTGGTTTTGGCTTGAATTCCCTTGATAATTTAGTGATGTTGAAGAACTTTTCAGTGCCTGTTGGACTTATGCATGTCTTCTTTGGAAAAATCTCTATTAAGATCCTCTTTCCATTTTTAAATCAAGTTGTTTGGTTTTTTGTAGTTAAGTTGTAAGATTTTATGTTTTGGATATTAATCCCTTATCAGATATAGGTTTTGCAAATATCTTCCCTCATTCAGTAAGTTGCCTTTTCATTTTGTTGATGTATTCTTTCACTTTGCAGAGCTTTTTAGTTTGATGTGGTCCCATTTATTTATTTTTGTTTCCCTTGCCTTGGCATCAGATCCACAAACACATTGCTAATAATGATTTAAAGGAGTTTACTGCCTCTGTTTTTTCTTAGAAATTGTATGGTTTTAGGTTGTACATTGAAGCCTATAATTTGTATCAAGTTAATTTTTATGTATGGCATAAAATAGTAGTCTAGTATCATTCTTTAGCATGTGGCTGTCCAGTTTTACCAGCAGCATTTAATGAAAAGACTGTTTCCCCATTGTATATTCTGAGTTTTTTTGTTGTTAATTGGCCATGTATGTGTGAGTTTCTTTCTAGCCTTTCTATTCTGTTTCATTGATCTCTGCATCTGTTTTTATGCTAATGCCATATTTTGATTACTATAGCATTGTAGTATAGTTTGAAATCAGAGAGGGGCACCTGGGTGGCTCAGGTCATGATCTCACGGTTCGTGGGTTCGAGCCCCGTGTTGGGCTCTGTGCTGACAGCTAGCTCAGAGCCTAGAGCCTGTCTTCGGATTCTGTGTCTCCCTCTCTCTCTGACCCTCCCCTGCTCGTGCACTCTCTCTCTCTGTCTCTCAAAAATAAATAAAAAATATATAAAAAAGAAATCAGAGAGTATGAAACCTCCAGTTTTGTTCTTCTTTCTCAAGATCTCTTTGGCTATTTAAGATCTTTTGTGGTTCTATAAAAAAAAAGGATTATTTGTTCTAGTTCTGTGGAAAATACCTTTGGGGTTTTGATAGGGATTGCACTGAATCTATAGATTGCTTTGTATAGTATGGACGTTTTAACTATTAATTCTTCCCATCCATGAGAATGAAATATCTTTCCATTTATTCGTGCCTTCTTCATTTTTTTTTAAATCAATGCCTTGTCATTTTCAATGTACAGGTCTTTTGTCTTCTTAGTTAAATTTATTCCTGATGAATTCTATCAAACATTCAAGGAAGATTTATTACCTATGCTTCTTGAACTTTTCCAGAAAACTGAAGAGGAAAGAATACTTCCAAACTTATTTTATGAGGCTAACATTACCCTGATATCAGAGAACACTACAAAAAACACAAAATTATAGGTCAATATCCCTGATGAACATAGATGCCAAAATCCTCAACAAAATACTATCAAACCAAATTCAGCAATACATTAAAAGGATGATACAGGGGCGCCTGGGTGGCTCAGTCGGTTAAGCCTCCGGCTTCGGCTCAGGTCAGATCTCACGTTCGTGGGTTTGAGCCCCACGTCAGGCTCTGTGCTGACAGCTAGCTCAGAGCCTGGAGCCTGCTTCCAGTTCTGTGTCTCCCTCTCTCTCTGACCCTCCCCCTCTCATACTCTGTCTCTGTATCAAAAATAAATAAAACATTAAAAAATTAAAAAAAAAAGGATGATACATTGTGATCAGCAAGATTTATTCCAAGGATGCAATGATGGTTCAACACCTGCAAAATTTATTCTTTTGATGCAATTGTAAACATGGTTATTAATTTCTCTGATAGCTTATTATTAATGTATAGAGTTGCAACAGATTTTTATACATTGATTTCGTGTATTATAAATTTACTGAATTAATTTATTCAGAGTTTTTTGGGGGGGTTGGAATGTTTCGGGTTTTATATATATAGTATCATGTCATCTTTGAATGGTGACAGTATTACTTGTTCTCTTTAGATTTGGATACCTTTTACTTCTTTTTCTTGATTTACTGCTGTGGCTAGGTCTTCCAATACTTTGTTGAATGAAAGTGGCAAGAGTGTACATCATTGTCTTATTTCTTATCTCAGAGGAAAAGCTTTGAGATTTTTATCATTGAATATGATGTTAGTGGTGGGTTTCTCATATAAGGCCTTTATTATGTTGAGGTACGTTACCTCTATACCCACTTTGTTGAGAGTTTTTATCATAAATGGACATTGAATTTTATAAATGATTTTTCTGCATTTTGTTGAGATGATCATATGATTTTTATCCCTCATTCTGTTAATGCAGTATATATCATATTGATTTGCAGATGTTGAGCCATCCTTGAATCTTTGGAATAAATCCTACTTGATCACAATGTATCATCCTTTTAATGTATTGTTGAATTTGGTTTGCCAGTATTTTGTTGATAATTTTGGCATCTATGTTCATCAGGGATATTGACTTGTAATTTAATTCTTTTGTAGTCTTCCTATCTGGTTTTGATATCAGAGAAATGTTGGCCTCATAAGTTTGGAAGTATTGTTTCCTCTTCATTTTTTTGGAAGAGTTTGAGAAGCATAGGTAATGAACCTTTGAATGTTTGATAGAATTCACCAGTGAAACTATCTGGTCGTAAACTTTAGTTTTCTGGAAGGATTTTCATTACTGATTCAATCTCCTTGCTAGTAATCATTCTATTCTGATTTTCTATTTCTTCTTAAGTCAGTCTTAAAAGATTGTATGCTTCTAGGAATTTATCCATTTCTTGCAGGTTTCCAGTTTGTTGACCAGTATTTGTTCATAGTGGCCTTTCATGATGATTTGTTTTTCTGTGGTAATCAGTGGTAATTTTCTTCTTTTATTCCTGCTTTTATTTATTTGAGCCCTCTCTCTTTTGTCTTGATGAGTTGTTTTGTCTAAAGCGTTGTTAATTTTGTTTATCTTTTGGAAGAACCAACTCTTAGTTTCATTGATCTTTTCTATTACCTCTTTATTTTCTATTTCATTTATTTCTGCTCTGATCTTTATTATTTCCTTAATTGTATTATATTTCGGCTTCTTTTGTTCTTTTTTTTTCTAGTCGTTTTAGGTACAAAGTAAGATTATTTGAGATTTTTCTTAATTCTTAAAGTAGGCCTATGTAACTATAAACTTCCCTTTTTAAAGTTTTTTTTTTGTTGCATCCCATAGTTTTCAAGCTGTTATGTTTTCATTTTCTATTTATCTCCAAATATTTTTTTATTTCTCCATTGATTTCTTCATTGACCCAATGGCTGTTAGTATCTGTGAGCTATGGCAAGGATAATGGAGGGAACTGATATGCTGTCTTCCTGCTCATGTTCCCTGGGACATCTCTATAGCCTCTGGGTGTGTGGCAAACCTCAAGCCTGCCCTTCAGATTGACACTCCAGGATATGAAAATAGTCCTTTTTCACATAAAGACTGAGGATATGTTTCAATTTTATGGTTGCACAGTGCCCTGGGGGTGGTAGCTTGCCAAGGGTTGTCTCTGTAATTGTTTCAGACCTATCGGGCCCAAAAATACAATTTCCTCCTGGCCATTGGAACCAGGTACTCAAGGGGCATCCCCTATACCCAAGGTGCTGCAGTCATGTCAAGGCCTGCTGCCACTATAATGCTCAGTGACCAGGTACTCAGCTGGCTCAACTAGTGGGGCAGGCTGCAGCTGTCACATGAGAGGGCAGAGTGTCTGGCTGGCCTGGATCTGGTGGGGCTGGGCTCTGGGCTGACTGAGGTGGAGTGGGTTGTAGCTGCAGTGCACAGTGACAGAGTACTGGGCTACCCTGCTGTGGTGTGCTTGGTTGGGGTGTTAGCATTCTGGGGTCTTAGGTCACTCCCACCAGAGCTAGCCCATTAAGGGAAGGAGAATGCAAAAGATGGCACTAGCATGGATCAGCATCAATAAGGTGGAAGAAGAAGAAGAATAAGAATGCAAAAAATGGTATCAGCCAGTACCTCGGTCCCTGGAAAGAATCCCTACAGGTCCCTGCCTCTTTGGCAGATGCTTTAAGATTAACAAGTGAGTCTCCTTCACATATGGTCTGGGTCTCTTTCAAACTGTTACTTTGCACTGAGTCCTGGGGCCAGTGTGTCTGTGCATGAGTCCTTTAAGAATAGATTTTCTATTTCTAATAGTTCCATGGTTTTCCTAGATGTAAGCTTCATTGGTTTTCAAGTCCATAGGCTTTAGGGACTTGTCTCATTAGTGCAGTTTCCAGGGTTGGGGTACCTGAAATGTGAATAAACCTCTTGCTCCTCAGTGACAAGCTCTGTATATGAGATCCATTTAGGTTGTGGGTCACTACATCTGGGATGAGGTTTCTTGCATGACCATGTCTTTGCTTTTCTTACCCATCTCAAAGTGGCCTTTTTATTCTTTGTTTGGAGCACTATTTAGCTATCTTTTAGGTCCTTTTCAGAGAGAATTGTCCCATATGCAGCTTTAGATTTGTTATGTTTGTGGGAAGAGGTGACTTTGGGGTTATTCCATGCCCCCATCTTGAACCCCTCTTGCCTTGAATAGTATTAAGGCAGTAATTAACATTTATATTTACTCTTCTGACCAGGAGATTTCATAGTGAATCTAACTATTCATATGTAATCTCATACATCTTATATAGTAATGTTATTTGCATAATAATAAATCATTTCCTTCAGGAATGCTGAGCATATCCTGCCACATCAGTATGGCTTTATGGAAAACATTCTAATATCTAGATGTTTCTCATGGACATTCATAAGGTCAATGCCCTCACCTGCCAACCCCAATTAGAAATCACTCTTGGAACTTATTGTGCCCTTAGAGCCAGTAAATATATTCCATGCTCCTGGACCCAAATAACATATCAGCAGTGTCCTCTACCTTCCCTTGGGCCAGACTATATAAGTCCTGAAATAGATGATGCTTTTAATTTTGGAGTTTAAATTGGGGCAGAAGAAAACAAAATACCTATTTTTTGACTGTTCCATGCTTCCTCCATTTTCATTCAAATTTTTTTGACATGAAGTTTCTCTCAATTCTGCTTTAAGAGGCTTTTTTTCTGTAAGATTTAAAAACAAACAGGGTATCGGCAAATAAAACAAAAAGGTAAATATCTTTCAAATACATAGGATTCAATTTCCACACATACCATAACAATGATAAGATGTGTATGTGTGTATGTAATTATGCAATGAGATACTATTGTTTATGAATGTATGATAGATGAACAGGTATTTTCAGTGATTTATTAAATATGATACTGAGTGTGTATTTTTCAAAATTCACTTATTCCAGGTTGGGTTTTAAAACTGTCAAATAACTGCTTTACAGAGCTAATACGATTTATATTCATTAATTTCAGTCAATTCCTAAACAAAAGCTTCAGAAAAAACAACCTATTTTGGCTTTGCTTAAGAAATATGGCTAATGGTTGACTTGTCATTTTGTAATGCATTACCTAGCTTTAGCATGGCACTCCAATGCACCAGGGATTAATTTCTTTTATATACAAGAAAAAATAATTCTCTACCCACTTCTCTGTATAAATCAACATCAAAGACATACAGATATGATTCAAGAATATTAGTCACCACATCACCACAATCGCAGGTAGAGAGCTCACTTTGTATTGAAAGTATTCTAATTATATGGCAATTTCAATTGTTTACTAATTTAAAATCACATCCTGTTTGCAAAGATAGATGTAGAATTTTAGGAATCTCTGGCCTTTCTATAGATATCTCCCTTGGCAATGGCCCAATTGAGTTAACCATTTATTAGTGTATATTTTGGGAACATTAATTAATTAGAGAATTAATAAAAGATACAGAAACAAACCTGTAGAACTGACTATTTGCTTCTCAGAAGGCAAAATTTAACAACCATGTTTTGCTGTTATTACCTTTATTTAGGCAGGTGTATTATTTATTTGATTTCAACCTTGGATAAATTTAAAGAAGCAAGGGGAAGATATTTACGTTGTATTGTAAAAACATAAAGCCAATATAAGAAACTCTGCCATAACTAATTATAGTGTCCAGACGAAAAACTTTCAGTCTCTTCCAGAATAATTTATGAGTACAGAGTTAATGACCTATGTGGGATTTTCAAATCATTTAATTAATAAAAAATATGAAAAGCATTTTTGAGAAAACATGGTTCCACAACAATTCCATTATCCCCATTCTCAAACTTCCCCACTGGCTGCTACTTTCTTTATCTGTTCCTATCTGTAACCTTGCTAGATGCCATTTGAGGGGGCCACAAATGTAGAATAAGACTTGATCTTTGCCTTAAAACTAATTGTGGAGATAATAATTGATATGGAAACAAGCACTACCTTAGATTATACAGACAAGTATGATGGGAGCATAGAATTTCAAATGAACTGTTGTAATCAGAGAAGATCCTATGGTGTAGGTAGCCTTTGAAGGATCGAATACAAAATTAATATTTCAAAATTAATAGTGTTGACTAATGCTGGCTATAGGTTAATGATTCCATTAAGGTCAAAGAAATATTATCAGATAATAGAAAATGTTTTAAAAGAGTGTCTTAAAACAGATACATTTGAAAGTGTGTTTATTATTTCGTTTTTAGACAACAGCAGAAAGTTGTCACCATTTTTGACTTGTGGTTAAGGACTAAATAGAAAGAAAATGACTAGAACTGACTGCAAGTAATAGGCATAAAAAGAATAAAAACATCACAAATGGTACCTAAGAGAAAATTGGTGAAAATTTGTATTGATTAAGGCATATAAAATAAAATTTGCCTCATTTTCCTTTAAGATTAGATTAAATTTTTTTTCAGCTTCAAAATTTGTAAATTTATTAAAGTGTCAGTGTTCATTTCTTTTTAAAAAATGTTTATTTATTATGAGAGAGAGAGAGAGTATGTGTGGGAGCAAGCAGGGGAGGGGTAGAGAGAGAGGGAGAGAGAGAAACCCAAGAAGGTTCTATACTGTCAGTGCAGAGCCTGATGTAGAGCTCAATCTCATGAATTATGAGATTATAACCTATGTTGATATTTAGAATCAGATGCTTAACTGACTGAGCCACCCAGGTGCCCCAGTGTTCATTTCTTTCTATAATAGATTTGAGTGTTTTCAGATAAGAGTGATCAAATAGCAGAGTTCCTCATATGAAAAAACTTTAATTACAAAAATAAACATTAAAAATACCTCATTGATGATTCACAGATAAATTGAATGTGTGCATAACTGATAGCAGAGAGATATTATATATTCTAGGGATGAGTAAGGTGTTTTACTGAAACCAGTATGTATCCCCACAGATGTCAGCTTGTAATTACTGCCTTTTGCCAGAATGATCTTACCCATATGGATTTCCCAGAATTTAGCAAAGAGTGTCAGAATCAAGAATGTGAAAGTATGTTTGGCTTGGTGATAAAAAGATAGATAATATATAATATGTGTTTTTTTCCCTTAAAAGACACTTCTCAGCTTAGAAAAAGTATTTAATGAATGTCTTTCAAACTATCAAATATTGTCTTTTCTTGAGATCCAGCTGCATCACATTTACATACTACCCCATTGTGTGTACCTATATTTCACTGTTGGCATTTTATCTTAGAAACCATGATATACAATAGCAGGCATCTGGGGGGCTCAGTCGGTTGGGTGTCTGACTTCAGCTCAGGTCATGATCTCAGGCCCATGGGTTCGAGCTCCACGTCAGGCTCTGTGCTGACAGTTCAGAGCCTGGAACCTGCTTCGGATTCTGTGTCTCCCTCTCTCTCTGTCCCCTCACCCCCACTCACTCGGTCTCTCTCTTTCTCAAAATAAAATAAAGATACAAAAAATTATTTTAGGAACCATGATACACAAAAGGAAATGAAAAGCTAGCAGTAGACTCCTCATGCCAGTCTTATAAATTCAAATCAACCCATTAATTTTATATTAGTCAATGTCACTCATTTGCCTTTGGCATCTTTGCTTACAATACTTTTCTCCCTTGAGATTTTTCTTTAGGATTTTGCTCAACTCCCAAGCTTTTCTTGACTGCTTATCTCCATATTCTTTTTCCCCTTTTCTGAATGTCTCTGTAGTACTGAGGGCTTAATAATACATGATCTTAAATTTGTCTCTAGATTCCTATTCTGATGTGCCTCACCATAATGCCTGGTCTTCTAGGACTTGGCACTTCTCTGAACCTGTTTCTGTATGTATACAATGGGAGTGATAACATAGCCATTTTAAAGGGTTATTTGGAGGATTAAATGAGATAAACTATGTTAACTGTATAGCACAGAGTCTTGCACACAGTAAGTATCCAATAAACTATAATTGTTGTTATTATGGGCTCTATAAATGCTTAGTAATTGACAGCTTAAGTTTTCTTTCATATCCACATTATACAAGAATATAATTATTTGTCTAATAGAAATAGCCTCATAATGTGTCTACAAAAGCAAAACAACTAGTTAAAAATTGAAAATATTGTCAACTAGTTGTTTCCTCTATATACCACTAATAACTGGTTGAAATGAATTATCCAGATGAAATAATTGGCTGTTTGGGTGTCTTGGCATTGCTATGTGCATAATACATATATTTCCACAAAAATCATTGCTAAGAAAAAGACGATGAAGAACAAAGTCATGCCTATGAGGCATTTAGATAGACTTCTCACTTAACTCAGTAAAACAACCATTTGATAGGCATTTAAAATTTTTTTTCTGACATCAGGTGAATCTCTAACTTGATTAAATTGCCTAGGATTTTGTGTGTAGAAACAGCTTCAGTCTCTTTTAATCCTGTCCTAATTTAAGAGCCAAGTATATGGACCAACACTTACTCTCCCTATTTTTCCTCTGCAGGGAATTTTCCAGTTGCAACAAAGCATTAAGAAATAGCATGAAATGGTTGTGCAGCATCTGTCTGCCTCAGAGGAACTATGTCAGTATAATGTGTTTTGCTTGGCAAAGCAGCACTGCATAATAGGGACCTTATTACCCATACTTTCCCATATACTGGTCTGTTCTGCGTTCTCATCTCCTCACATTCTGGTGGTGAGAAATACATTCCATGTTGAAATGGACTTCACTGACTATCCAGATAATAAACACACAATTACCCCATCCTATGTCCAAATATCTTACTCAGCAGTCAGGACTATGCAGGGGAAATACCCTTTCAGCACAGGAAATAGTGCTCCAAAGACATCTTATGTGCTGTCTTCATCAAAGGGACAGGAAAATTGTCACCTGCATCTTGGTAGCCCTCTAACTACATTATGCTGCTGTAATTTATAGACGTGTTGGAAATAACTATGTCTGTCAACCATTATACCTTAGCAAATGTCCTAAACTCCTGTAAACTAAAAAGCACTAAAATTTCTGGAGAAGAAAGGAGTTCAGATTAAATAACTCCACAATTCACAATACTCTTACCAGTTTTATGGATCTATTTAATCTGTCAGTTATTAACTTAGGTGCACCCTTCTGTGTACCTCTCCTGTACTCCTTTAACTCCCTTGCTTACCTCTATTATAGTACTAATCACATAGCTGCCAGTTTGATTTCTTTTTTTAAATGTTTATTTATTTTAGAGAGACAAAGAGAGTGTAAGTGGGGGTGGGGAAGAGAAAGAGAAAGAGACACATAATCTGAAGCAGGCTCCAGGCTCTGAGCTAGTGGTCAGCACAGAGCCGGACGCAGGGCTCGAACCCACAAACCGCAAGATCATGACCTGAGCTGAAGTCGGTCGCTTAACCATTTGAGTCACCCAGGAACCCCTGATTTCTTTTCTAAAATGCAAATATGATTATGTCACTACCTGCTTAGTACTCCTCAGTAGTTTCCTACTGTTTCCAGGGTAACAACCAAACTCTTTGTTTTGGCCTACAAAGGCCTTCCATGATCTGGCCCTAATTTATTTTTCTAGTATTATCTCCTGCCATCTTTTCCCTTCAATCCCCTGTTTTAGCCAAACTGGACTACTTACAGCTCCCCAAAGAAGCCACACTTATTTCCTACTAATTTTCATGGCCCCTTTCCACCTGGCCAATTCTCCTTATTTTTAGACTCAACTCCCATAACATTTCCTTCTAAGATAATTTTTTGTTTTGTTCACATATGGCCCAAAATTCAAAGCTCCCTAAAATGCAGGTATCTCTCCATTGCTCTCTCTTAACTCCTACTGAATATTATGACAGCACTTAATGTTTTCATAATTGTGGATTTTTCTCAGTAGTTCTCCCCACTACACTGTGAGCTTGTGGTAGGCAAGGATAATATTTTATAAATTTCTGCATTCCTTACAGCCTGTCAGTGTTCGATAAATGTTGGGTTAATGCAACAAAGGGAGGGAAAAGCCTTTGAAATTAGACTTGATGCACTTATTTTTTGAGTTCTTAATAGACATAGCCTTGACCTGTAACCAATGTGAGCACTTTGAGACTAATTCATTATCATCTGTGACCCTCTGCACAGCCCTGTAGGTCTTCTGCCTATTATAAAGCAGTCCTCTGGCATTGTTCAATTCTTTAAAAGGATTTCTGGTCTCTTGTCCATGTTCTGTTTACCATCTAAATTTCTTGTTGAGGCCTAACTCCAAGACTCTTGTCCTTCCTCTGGCCACTCTGTGGACCTCATCTCTCTCCCTTTGACCAACTCAAGTAACTTGTATGGTTCCTTGGTGACTATTCTTTAAGCATGTGTTGCATGAACTCTTCCTTTGCCTAGGTTGCTTAACAATTTAAATGTAATAATGAAATAACATTTTGTTTTAAAAGAAACAGACAATGAGACATTGAATAAATCTAAAATTAGGAGGCCTGGAGCCATAAATTCTCAAGGTCTTAGCAGAAGGGAATATGAAAACATAGGAGTAGTAAGCATTTTCACTACTCATTGCTCCCCCAACAACAGCATTTCCTTAAATCTATAAGGGAAAGTTCTTTCCTAATGTCACCTACCAGTAAACTGAATTTTAGGCTAGTTCCCATATTCAGTCACCTTATGGCTTTTTCTTTTTTTTTTTCAATATTTTATTGTCAAGTTGTTTTCCATACAACACCCAGTGCTCTTCCCCACAAGTGCCCTCCACCATCACCACCACCCCTTTTCCCCCCTCCCCCTTCCCCTTCAACTCTCAGTTCATTTTCAGCATTCAATAGTCTTATGGCTTTTTCTACCAGGCTTCACTAAGGTTAACAATGCCAAATATTCCTACTAAATCTTTCTTCTTTAATAGATCCTTATCATCCCATAAGAATAGGACAGCATCCCTACAGTAATCACAATTTCAAAACATATGTGTTTAAACAGCTTCAGGAATAGGATGCATTTGAAATAAGACAGGTGTTGACATTTAAATATAATTTTGTAATACAGATTTTTCCACTGGACTGACCCCAAAGAATGTATCAAATCATACATTTGTCTTATTGAATACTAATCTGTAATATTCTTTAAAGGTCTTCTCTCTCTTGGGTCATTGATGTTTTTATGCTTTTGAAGTGTAATCAATACCTATGATATTTTTATAATTCTAAAGTCACCCTGTATTCTTTTGCAAGAATCACTGCATCTCACGATTTACTATGGAGATTTGCACATTATTGATATTTTTCCCCTTTCAGATGTCTTGTAAAGAAAAAGAAGAAGCATGGATTCAGGACTGTATTAATGTTATTTTTAGGTCCCTCATTACATATCATAAATGCCATCATTTAAAAGACACATCTCACCAACTTTATCTTTATTTACCATGAGATCTGAACATGTATACCCCAGTATGCCTTCAGTCAAAGTAAGAACAAGGGAATGAGTAAAAAAGCAAATAAATTTCTTTTTTTTAATGTTTATTTATTTTTGAGAGAAACAGAGAGACAGAGAGCGAGTGGGGGAGGGGAAGAGAGAGAGGGAGACACAGAATCTGAAGCAGGATCCAGGTTCTGAGCTGTCAGCACAGAGCCCAACATGGGGCTTGAACCCACAAACTGTGAGATCATGACCTGAGCCAAAGTCAGACGTTTAACTGACTGAGCCACCCAGGTGCAAACACATTTCTTATACCCAGCATTTTCAGAAAGTCACCAGGATTGTCTGAGAAAGGGTATATACAATTTGTCCACCAACTGTTCAGTGCATTACTGTGGCTCTCACAAGGTATCCATAGATGACACTTGCCTTTCCAGCCAGATGGGGAAAGAAGAATAAAGTAATAAAATGGGAGGAATATAATTCACTTTATGAAATCTCACTTTGTGGTCAGCTCTGGATAAGCCTCTTTATGTGGTCAGCTCTGGATAAGCCTCTTTATCATCTTAGGTGTAATGCAAATAGTGTCAGAAGTTTCCTTATCAACATGTAGTTGTATATTTGTATAACAGAAAAGTACATGTACATATTCACTAAAAAATTGCATACCTGAGGAGAAAGGGTAGCTTTCCTTAATCATTGAGTTTGAAAATATAGTTTTCAAAACATCTTCTCAAAAGCATTTTAGTATGTGTGGAGTGCATTTGTTTAAATTTAAAAAATTAGTCTTCAATAAAAAACAATAAAAAGTAAAACCAAAATATTTCAAGCAGTAATATTGTCACAGTATCTTCTCAGACACTCAAGACTTAACTACAATTTTATTAGATATCATGTACTAACAAAAGATGGCAGAGCCTATATATTGATGCCTTTCTATCAATAAAACTAATAAAATGAGCTGTATAATGTCTGTGAATTCAACCTTTGATGCATATAAAACCAAAATACTGCATACAGTTCTGTGTGAACAATTACTATTAAGGATACATAGAAATTACAAGGTCTCATAATTCATTTATGAAATTATATATAATTAGTTAATTAAGCCAACCTCTAAATTGCTACCTAAGTATGTTGGTGACATACCTAAGTATGTTGGTGACAATCAATTCATAAGCAGTTTATAAAGACTGAAAGATGACAAAAAATGTTGAGTTGGTATGACATTGATGACTAAAGTTTGCTAAGGTATGTATCCTTGTAGGAAATGTCTCTGCGCCCCAACAGATGGTCAGTGGTCAGGGGAAAACAATTAAAGCCAGAACTCTGGAAACTTTAACTCTTCACGCTGGAAAACTAAAGACTTAATACACATCACTTTCCCAAACCTTTAAAAGTAGAGCTTGAAAAGATAGTTGCAAATGACATATCAGATAAAGGGCTAATATCGAAAATGTACAAGGAACTCACCAAACTTCACAATCACAAAACAAATAATCCAGTGAAGAAATGGGCAGAAGATATGAACAGACACTTCTCCAAAGAGGACAT
>NC_043717.1:70616503-70663775 GCF_006229205.1 Suricata suricatta
GAGGAGGGAGAGAGAGTTGGGGAGAGAGAGGGATGCAAAACTTGAGAGACTATTGAATGCTGAGAATGAACTGAGGGTTGAGGGGGAAGGGGGAGGGGGGAAGAGAGGTGGTGGTGATGGTGGAGGGCACTTAAGGGGAAGAGCACTGGGTGTTGTATGGAAAACAATTTGACAATAAAATATTATGAAAAAAAATAAAATATTTTTTAATTAAAAAAAAGTAGAGCTTGCTCTTACAGTTTCATAGATGTTGGCAAAGGTGTTTGTACTATGCCTTGGTTTGGCAAGATAAAAATAAAGCAATTTGAAAGAAAAACACTGAAATTTTCCACTAACTGTCTACAAAATTTATCAGGCATTCTTTACTGTGGGGGCTTTCCTGTTATGCCTATTGCCCAGGGGGAGACACATCATGCAAGAAATGAATGATTCACTGAGGAGCGCCTGAGTGACTCAGTTGGTTAAGGGTCCGACTTCAGCTCAGGTCATGATCTCATGGTTCGTGAGTTCCAGCCCGGAGTCTGGCTCTGTGCTGATGGCTCGAAGCCTGGAGCCTGCTTCAGATTCTCTCTCTCTCTCTCTCTCTCTCTCTCTCTCTCTCTCTCTCTCTCTCTCTCTTTCTCTCTGTTCCTTTGTTCCTTTCTCACTCATGCTGTCTCTCTTTCAAAAATAAATAAAAACATTAAAAAATTACAAAAATGAAAATGAATGATTCACTGGGAAGCACACATGCAACTAAACCCATTTGTACCTGCTGTCACAAAGCAGCTGAGAGCTGCTCTAATTCAGTGGGGGCAGCCTTGGTCTCCAGGCACTCTGTTCCTAATGAAGCTACAATGAGGAGCACCTTTGAGGATAACATTTCTGAGCAGTAGGAAAGGAGGAGGGCAAAAATCTAGACCACCTGTGATGTAGCCAACAATGAAAAGTAACTAACAATTTTCATTTAGGGCCTAATTTCATATAGGGCACCATGCAAGAAAAAAAACCCTCACTGATTAAATTTAAAAAATGTATATTCCATAGTTGGGAATGGCAAAGCTATACTCATTAATAATGTAATCTGTATTTTGTTTTAATCGCTCATTGTTTCAATTTTCTGAATTATGATCAACTTATAAACTACATCAAAATTTTCTGAAAGAAATCAGGGTATAAATTCCAAATAAGTTACTGACACTACCCTATGTATTTTTCCTGAAGCATATATTGTGTTGAGTCAGGGTCTCAAACAGCCTTCTGCTATCCCTTGGCCTTTTCAGAGGTTACACTGACTCATGTCAGCTTCCAACTGGTCCTCATGGCTTTATCAGAGGCAGTATCCAGACTTCTCATATCATCAACAATATCATTAGAGAAAATCAGGAATTTGATGTTTCACTTTGAGTTTTCTCTACTCAGTATGAGAGTTTGAGATTTGGGGATTTTTTCCACTCAAAGAATGGAAAAGAGCACAAAAGCCAAACAATTTTTCAGTGTCCATTTAAAATAAGTTTAAGGTGACACCAACAGCAGGACACTAGGTCAACCAATATTGTTCAATGATTTGCCTTGAGGAATAATAGGAGAAACTTAATTTTAGATTTTAGATTTTCAGTTTCTCTTGGGTTAGAGCTATGTCAATGATTAGAGTTTCCTCAAACCAAAGGTCATTATCACCTGTTTTGAATTGTGGCTCTGGAATTTGCTGCAATTATGAAATCAAACACTTGGTAGTCTTGACATTGAAAAATGAGCGAAATCTCTTGAGAGGAAAGTTCCCCTGATATTTGCACATTAGTGTTTTCATTGCCAAATGCAAGCTGACCAAAACTGTATTCAGCAGAGGGAGTCAGGAATCTTATTTTATTGCAATGTATAAGTAAAACATATATAAATTTGTAATTGCCAAGTCATAAAATATTTCCTATGGTTAGGCATCTTTATGCATGAGTCTAACATTAATTGCTTCTAATGATGTCATTGAATTGATCTTGCTATTAATATTTGGAAAGTTCAGCTATTGTTACTGTCACCTCCTGTGAATATTAACAGTTTACTCACAAGGAAGTAAGAATATGTTATTAGGCTTAGGTATATAAGAAAATACAATATTGCTGAAAACAAAATTTGTCTGAAGAGTAAAGGTGAACAACTAATCAATATTTGTTGTACATTCTTATTTAAGAGGATCCTTTAACTTAAATTTTGTGTCCTATTAACTCAGAGTTTAGTCTTTCACTTTAACCGCAAATGTTTTATAGTATGATTGCCTTTTATTTTTATTTTATATTCACTGAAGCATTCAGGAATGTGTGATAGGACTTAAGTCCCTCCAATCCCTAAGTCAACATTTATTGAAACTTTATGAAATGTACAGAACTGTACTACTTTTTAAAGAATATTTCATTGAATCCTCAATACGCAACCCTCTGAGACAAGTGCATTTTACATATAAGAAATTCAAGGTCCAGGATCATTACATAATATGCCCAGGTTCTCACAACTTTTATATAATGGAGCCAAGATGTGAACTTAAGCGGTCAGAGTTCAGATACCTTGCTTATTACTTTTATGTTTATTTTACTTTTGAGAAAGAGAGAGAGAGAGAGAGAAAGGGAGACAGAGAGAAAGAGACAGAATCTAAAGCAGACTCCAGGCTCTGAGCTGTTAGCACAGAGCCCTACATGGGGCTCAAACTCATGAACCACAAGACCATGACCTAAGCTGAAACCAAGAATCAGATACTTAACTGACTGAGCCACCCAGGTGCCATGCTCAGGACCAGTATGCTATTTTATCAATACATTGTTTTTATCAGCCAGAGTCAAGACTGTCAGCACCTATACAAGGGTTCATACCATTACCAATGGATCATCTGGCAAAAATTTTATATGCATTAAAATTCTTAACCATTTTATACCCTATGATCCAACTTCCAGTCCTAGATAATTACTCCAGAGAAATAGAAGGATGACCACAGAAAGATTTTTTCACAAATATTTACAGCTCCTTTGTTCATAATAGGCAAAAATTGTAAACAATCCAAATTTCTATCAATAGGTGAATGCATTAGGTATATTCATACAATAGAATACCACTCAACAATGAAAGTAATTGCTAATATACACAAAATGAACGAATTTCATGTACATAATGGTGAATAAAAGAAGCCAAAACAGGAGAGTACGTACTGTATGATTCCATTCATATAAAATTCAAGAATAGTCAAAACTAAGGTGTGGTAAAAAAAAAAATAGAGCAGTAGTTACCTCTGGAGAGGGATTGATTAAAAAAGGCACAAAGAAACTTTATGAGGTGATAGAAAGATTATTTAACTTAATTGAGATGTGAGATCACAGATTTATACATTTGCAAAAACTCATTGAACTGTATATTTAAGATCTGCCCATTTCCCTCCTTGGAAATTATACTCCACTAAAAAATATAAAATATGCAAACAAGAGCAAAATTTAACCCTTTAAACAACTGTCACACCATCCAAATAGTTGGAGCATATCTATTACCAGGCCAAGGAAAAGAATCAAGGCATCTACTCTGAGGAGACCGAGATTGAGCATTGAAGATGACTAGAATTGATGGAATGTGCCTATCCAAGTGTTTCTAGGAATTTTGGCCAGAAGTACATGAGAAAAGGTTATCAGAACCCAAGCCTATACCCAAAGAAATGACTGTAATCTCCTTGAGGGGAAGACCCATGGATTTTTATCTCTAATTCCAGTGTTTAATATGCTAGGACAAGGATAGATGACCCAGTTAGGTGGTTAGGATGCCAGTTGACTTTCTTCTGGGTACCTTGTCTAGAGAGCGGCTGCAAAAAACTTGGGTATTTCAGAGTTCCCAGGCAGAAGAGGGCCTCAGAAGGAGGCTGGAAGACCCCCAAAATGCTACTGAAAATTCTCTTTTAAGCATTCAAGATGCTGCTGAAAACTGTCCTAAAGCATTTGAGGCTTTAGCTTTGACCAAAATATCAATAGAAAATCTTCTGTTTCTTCTGTCTAAAACACTCTGTCCCAACTATTCCCTCAGCTTGCTTCTCCATTGTATTCAGTTCTTTGCTCAAATAACAACTCTTCAGGCAGGGCTTCCTTGACCATCTTATCTACAATAATCACCCCTATGCTTACTATCACTCTCTGTTTTCTTCATAGCCTTTATATTATGTCATATAATTGTTGGTTTATCTAATTACTCTTTGTCTCCATCCACTATAATATAAGTTACCTGAGGGCTGGGGCTTTATCCATTTTACTCACTGCTGTATCCTCAGTTCCTAGGAAAGTATCTGGCACATAGCAGGTGATCAACAAGTAGTTGTTAAAAGTAACATATTAATGATAAAACTTGCTGGTCAATATAAAATAGTAAAGACTTACCCCAGTGAAAGTACAACCTGTTTATTATGTGGCATAAGAGCACCCGTGTCTCATGTTAGTATATTATACTCAGAAACATTTGTTCTTTTTCATAAAAAGTACTTACTATAACTAATAAATAAGCCAATGATCACGAAAAGGTAGGTAAAGTCCTGGATATTATGCTGGATTGATTAGTCTTCTAGTTGTAGTTTCTGCCACCTGGGCCATGGAGTTCAAATAGTCTCGAGATCTACAGTACTTACTCCAATTTAACTTTATGACTGAAGCAGAAAGTGCTACTTTTCTATGTGTTGACATCTGTCAGAGTTAGTCTCCTTTCATTCTGAAAGAGATAAATCCTTCTTGTGATAGAGGATTGTCCTCTTTGCCACCTATAAGCTGGCTTTCATCCCTCTTATCTCTCTTCTTGAAAGGGTGTCACCATTTTACCAGTTCTCTAGCAACCTACAGAGTTCTAAACAAGGTACAGTTTTAAGTAGAGACATATCTAACAACTACTCACATATATGGCTATTTTAGTGGCTTGAGGCTTCTCAGATTTTCTGATATGAAATGTGTGATCATCAGATTGTTAATTTAGGTTAATAAAAAAAGGGAAATTATGCTACCAGAGAAATGCATAGTCATATATTTTCATTTTTCTCTTGCATCATGGAGTCATTCCACAAACATGACAGTTTAAGTTTCTTTCAAAATCAGAAGATTTACTTAATAAGCAAGTTTAGATTGAGGTTCAGACTTACTAGCATCAAAGTTTATTTGAGCCAGTTCATTTAATAAACTCTTACTCCATGCCGGACACCATAGTAGATAAAGACATAAAGAGACCAATACAACCTCTGCCCTCATGAGGAATATAGTCCATGAGTATGTAATAAATAATTTTAAGGCAGGGGCATCTATCTGGCTCAGTTGGGAGAGCATGTGACTCTTGCTTTTAGGGTTGTGAGTTCAAGCCCCACAGTGGGTATAGAAATTACTAAAAAAATAAATACACTTAAAAACATAATAACTAAAGCTATGACTGTTATATTTGGTAACATAGAGGTCATTGATTACCTTCACTTAAGCAGCCTTCACCTAAGCAGTGTTGGCGGCAGAAGCCCCACTGGAGTGGGATGAGGGGAGAATGTTGAGGAGGAAGTAGAGACAGTGATTATGACAGAGCTTTCAAGACTTTCCCTGAGTAGAAGTAAAGAAATGGGACAGCAGCTGGAGAAAGATACGGTAATAAGGGGGAAGTTTTCTTGTGTGTTTGGTTTATTAAACTAGGAGATACCAGAATATTTTAAATGCTAATGGGAATTATCTCATAAAGAAGGAAGAATTAATAACACAGGAGAGAAAAGGGACAATGGCAGGGGTATGTTTTGAAAAATATAGATGGAATTTTTAAATAGTAACGGGAACACATTATCCATTGTAACAGTAAAAGGCCGAGAATGTGACAAGATCATCAACCAAGATTATATGTATTTGAGGTGGGAAAGGGTGGAGTGGTGAGGGGAACAGAAATGAGCTATTGCTGTTGATTTTGAAGAGAGTGGAACAGGTGTGAAATATTTTTTTAAGTACAAAAGTAAATGTACTTTGAATGTGTAGGACTGTCTCTGGGCAATACTGTATGCCATTTGAGCTGTGTGACAATGAAGTTAAAGTGAGGTCAATCCACACAGTTGTATAGGTTTCTTCAACAATATTCTGGAAATGAGGGGTGCCAGGGTGGCTCAGTTAGTTAAGCATCCGACTTTTGATTTCAGCTCAGGTCATGATTTCATGGTGCTGAAATAGAACCCCACTTCAGGCTCTGAGCTAGGCATAGAACATGCTTAAGATTCCCTCTCTCTCCCTCTCCCTATGTTCCTCCCCACCTCTGTTTCAAAAACTAGTATTCTGGAAATAAATGAAGGAACTTAATGAAGATGTTCCTAATGAATTCTATAGCTAATGTTATAAAAAGCTACTTATTTCTTGCTTCTTTTAAATGTTGCCTGATGTTTACTTAGTCTGCCCTGAAAACTTTCCCCTAGGCTTGCCTTAGTTCTAGCATACATCTAGCCTATGATTGGCCAAATGATATTTTTCCCCTCTGTACAAGACAAAGATTGAAATTCACATCCAGTGTTTCCAATCCTACTTGGTTTTCTGCCGTTAATCTTCCATTTCAATATTATTCCTCTCACTTGAATCACTTCTTATTCCTATCCATACAGTATTTGGTCATGTTTCTCTGTTGTGTCTTATTTCTTTAAGTATCTCTGTTATTTTATAACTCTTCCATTCTTCCTCAGTACCGTTTTCCCGTTTCATGTCCTTCTCAAAACCTATTACTTGTAGATTCACTCCCTACCACATCATATATTGGTATATTTTATTGTGCTATTTTTTCATAAAGAATATATTATCTTAAGAAAGACCTTATTAATATTTTTAATATTTCCTCTATACAGATTATTTTCTTAACCCAGCATAAGTTCCAAAAGAGAACAGCTATTATTAATAAGAAATTACAATAAAAAGTACACATTACATTTATGGCTTTAGATTTTTTTGATCACTTGATATCAGTAATTCAACTGAGAGGAGCTACTATTAGAAACTTGAGACAGCATAAAATATGTACAAGCTGGAGATTTTTCATGGGTGGCACTCAGAGCTTGAGGCATCTTTGCGCTTTGCTAAGATGATAGGTATCAAAATCCATACCTGAGGCTGTACTGGGAATCTAAAATCACTGATGAAGATCCACATATGAGTGAAGACATATGGTATATGTCTTTCTCTGACTGACATATTTCACTTAGCATAATACCCTCCAATTCCATCCATTTTTCTACAAATGGCCACACTTCATTCTTTCTCATTGCCAAGTAGTCTTCCATTGTATATATTAACCTCATCTCCTTTTTTAAAAAATAGTTTATTGTCAAATTGGTTTTCATACAACACCCAGTGCTCTTCCCCACAAGTGCCCTCCTCCATCACCACCACCTCTTTTCCCCCCTCCCCCTTCCACTTCAACCCTCAGTTTGTTTTCAGTATTCAATAGTCTCTCAAGTTTTGCATCCCTCTCTTTCCCCAACTCTCTTTCCCTCTTCCCCTCCTCTTGGTCCTCCATTAGGTTTCTCCTGTTCTCCTGTTAGACCTATGAGTGCAAACATATGGTTTCTGTCCTTCTCCGCCTGACTTATTTCACTTAGCATGACACCCTCGAGGTCCATCCATGTTCCTACAAATGGCCAGATTTCATTCTTTCGCATTGCCATGTAATACTCCATTGTATGTATTTGGTGTGATCCACTCATCAGGTGATGGACATTTAGGCTCTTTCCATATTTTGGCTATTGTTGATGGTACTGCTATGAACATTGGAGTACATGTGATCCTATGCATCAGCACTTCTGTATCCCTTGGGTAAATCCTTAGCAGTGCTATTGCTGGGTCATAAGGGAGTTCTATTGATAGTTTTTTGAGCAAACTCCACACTGTTTTCCAGAGAGGCTGCACCAGTTTACATTCTCACGAACAGTGTAGGAGGGTGCCTGTATCGCCACACCCACGCCAGCATCTATAGTCTCTTGATTTGTTCATTTTAGCGACTCTGACTGCTGTGAGGTGGTATCTCAGTGTGGTTTTGATTTGAGTTTCCCTGATGATGAGTGATGTTGAGCATGCTTTCAGGTGCCTGTAAGCCATTTGGATGTTCTCTTTGGAGAAGTGTCTGTTTATGTCTTCTGCCCATTTCTTCACTGGGTTATTTGTTTTTCAGGTGTGGAGTTTGGTGAGTTCCATGTCGATTTTAGATACTAGCCCTATATCGGATATGTCATTTGCAACTATCTTTTCCCATTCTGTCGGTTGCCTATTAGTTTTCTTGATTGTATCCTTTGCAGTGCAGAAGATTTTTATCTTGATGAGGTCCCAATAGTTCATTTTTCCTTTCATTTCCCTTCCCTTTGGGGATGTATCGAGTAGGAATTTGCTGTGGGTGAGGTCAAGAAGGTTGTTTCCTACTTTGTCCTCGCGGGTGTTAATGGTTTCCTGTCTCACATTCAGGTCCTTCAGCCATTTTTAATTTATTTTTGCGTATGGTGTAAGAAAGTGGTCTAGTTTCATTCTTCTACATGGTGCTGTCCAGTTCTCCCAGCACTACCTGCTAAAGAGGCAGTCCTTTTTTCCATCGGATACTCTTTCCTGCTTTGTCAAAAAATAATTGGCCGTACATTTGTGGGCCCAGTTCTTGGCTCTCTATTCTATTCCATTGGTCTATGTGTCTGTTTATGTGCCAATACCATACTGTCTTTATGATGACAGCTTTGTAGTAGAGGCTAAAGTCTGGGATTGTGATGCCTCCCATTTTGGTTTTCTTCTTCACTATGACTTTGACTACTCCGGGTCTTTTGCAATTCCATACGAATTTGAGAACAGTATGTTCTAGCTTTGAGAAGAATGCTGGTGCAATTTTGATGGGGATTGCACTGAATGTGTAGATTGCTTTGGGTAGTAATGACATTTTAACAATGTTTATTCTACCGATCCATGAACAGGGAATGTTTTTCCATTTCTTGGTGTCTTCTTCAATCTCTTTCATAAGTTTTCTATAGTTTGCATCATTTAGGTCTTTTACATCCTTAGTTAGGTTTCCTCCTAGGTATTTTATGATTTTTCGTGCAATCGTGAATGGGATCAGTTTCTTGATTTCCCTTTCTGCTGCTTCATTATTGGTGTATAGGAATGCAACTGATTTCTGTACATTGATTTTGTACCCTGCGACTTTACTGAATTCATTGATCAGTTCTAGAAGGCTTCTGGTGGAGTCTGCTGGGTTTTCCATGTAGAATACCATGTCATCTGTGAAAAGGGAAAGTTTGACTTTTTCTTTGCCAGTTCTGATGCCTTTTATTTCCTTTTGTTGTCTCATTGCTGGTGTCAGGACTTCCAGCACTATGTTAAACAACAGTGGTGAGGGTGGACCCCCTGTCTTATTCCTGATCTCAGGGGGAAAGCTCTCAATTTTTCCCCATTGAGGATGATATTAGCTGTGGCCTTTCACAAACTGCTTTTATAATGTTTAGGAAAGCTCCTTCTATTCCGGCTTTCACAAGGGTTTTTATTAAGAAAGGGTGCTGTATTTTGTCAAATGCTTTTTCTGCATCTATTGACAGGATCATATAGTTTTTATCCTTCCTTTTGTTAATGTGAAGGATCGCATTGATGGATTTGCGAATATTGAACCAGCCGTGTAACCCAGGAATGAATCCCACTTTATCATGATGGATAATTTTTTTATATGTTGTTGAATTCGATTTACCAGTATCTTTTCGAGTATTTTTGCATCTTTATTCATTAAGAATATTGGTATGTAGTTCTCCTTTTTTGCTGGGTTTCTGCCGGGTTTGGGTATCAAGATGATGCTGGCTTCATAGATTGAGTTTGGAAGTTTTCCTTCTATTTATATATTTTGTTATAGTTTGAGAAGAATGGGTATGAGCTCTGCTTTAAATGACTGGCAGAATTCCCCTGGGACACCATGTGGCTCTGGGTTCTTATTTATTGGGAGATTTTTGAATAACGGATTCGATTTCTTTACTGGTTATTGGCCTATTCATGCTTTGTATTTCTTCCCATTTGAATTTTGCCAGTGCATGTGCATTTTGGAATTTGTCCATTTCTTCTACATTGTCTAGTTTGTGGGCATATAATTTTTCATAGTAATCTCTGATGTTTGCTTGTATTTCTAAGGGATTGGTTGTAATAGATCCTTTTTCATTCATGATTTTGTTCATCTGGGTGCTCTCTCTTTTTTTTCTGAGAAGCCTGGCTAGGATTTATCAATTTTCTTTATTTTTTCAAAGATCCAACTCTTGGTTTCATTGATCTGCTCAACTGTTCTTTTGGGTTCTATATTATTTATTTCTGCCCTGATCGTTATTATTTCCTTTCTTCTGCTGGGTTTGAGGTGCTCTTGCTATTCCCCTTCTTTTTCCATTAGGTGCTCTGTTAGACTTTGAATTTGTGCTTTTTCTAGTTTGTCTAAATAGGCCTGGATTGCAATATATTTTCCTCTTAGGACTGCCTTTGCTGCGTCCCAGAGATTTTGGATTGTTGTATTTCCCTTTTCATTTGTTTCCATATATTTTTTAATTTCTTCATTGTTGATTAGCCCAATCATTCTTTAGTATGGTGGTTTTTAACTTCCACATTTTTGGAGGTTTTCCAGACTTTTTCCTATGGTCAATTTCAAGTTTCACAGCATTGTGATCTGAAAGTGTGCATGGTATGTTCTCTATTCTTTTATAATTACCGAGGGCTGCTTTATGGCCAGTATGTGATCTATCTTGGAGAATGTGCCATGTGCACTCGAAAAGGAGGTGAATTTCCTAACTTCAGGATTCAGAGTTCTAAATATATCTATCAATTCCATCTGTTCCAATGTGTTGTTCAGGTCCACTGTTTCTTTAGTGATTTTCTATCTGGTTGATCTATCTATTGCTGTCAGTGGAGTATTAAAGTACCCTACAATTAGCACAGTCTTATCAATAAGATTGTTTCTGTTTGTGATTTATCATTATATATATTTGGGCGCTCCTGAATTTGGCGCATAGATATTTATACTTGTTAGCTCTTCCTGATGGAGAGACCCTATAATTATTATATAATGTCCTTCTTCATCTCTTGTTACTGCCTTTACTTTAAAGTCCAGTATGTCTGATATAAGTGTGGCTACTCTGGCTTTCTTTCGGCTTCCAGTTGCATGATAGCTATTTCTCCATACCTTTACTTTCAACCTGAAGGTATCTTCACGTCTAAAATGAGTCTCTTGTAGACAGTTTTGTTTTTTTATCCATTCTGCTACCCTGTGTCATTTTGTTGGAGCATTCAGTCCATTTCCATTCAGTGTTATTATTGAAAAATGTGGGTTTAGAGTCATTGTGTTCTCCCTAGAATTTATGTTTATAGTGGTGTCTCTGGCACCTTGTATTCTTTGCAACATTTCGCTCATACAGTCCATCTTAGGATTTCTTGTAGGGCTGGTTTGGTGATCATGAATTCTCTCAATTTTTGTTTATTTGGGAACACGTTTATCTCTCTTATTTTGAATGAAAGGCTAGCTGGATAAAGGATTCTTGGCTGCGTGTTTTTTCTGTTCATCACATTGAAGATTTCCTGCCATTCCTTTCTGGCCTGTCAGTTTTATTTGATAGGTCTCTAACCACTCTGATAAGTTTCCCTTTGAACATGAGGGCCATTTTTCCCTAGGTGCTTTCAGAATTCTCTCTTTATCTTTTTATTTTGCCAGTTTCACTATGATATGTCATGCCAAAGGTTGATTCAAATTATGTCTTAAGGTGTTTCTTTGTGCCTCTTGAATTTGAATGTCTATTTCTCTCCCCAGATTTGGAAAATTCTAGTTATAATTTGTTCTAGTATCCCCTCAGAACCTTTCTCTCTGTCTTCCTTTTCCAGAATTCCTATGATATGATGTTGTTCCATTTGATTGTGTCACTCAGGTCTCGAATTCTCCTTTCCTGTGCCTGGATCAATTTCTCTCTCTTTTTTTCCACTTCCCCTTTTGCTATAAGTATATCTATAATTCACCTATTCTTCTCTCTGCCTCGTCAATCCTTGAGGTGGCTGCCTCCATTTTATTATTCACCTCATTTATAGCCTTTTTTTTTTTAACTCGTCACACCTATTTCAAAGGTCCTAGTCATTGTCCCAGTTGCTTCTTTGATGCTTTTTTCAACCCCAGCGATTAATTTTATGACAAGATTTTTAAATTCTTGTTCGGTAATATTGTTTAGGTCTGTGTTGAGCAGTGCTGTGGCTGTGACTTCTTCCTGGAGGTTCTTCAGGGGAAGGTTCCTTCGTTTTGTCATTTTTGCTAGTGTTCTGTCCCTTGTCAGTTTTAAAAAGCTCGTTTTGCTCTGTGCACCTGTTAATATTGCCTATTAAAGGCGGCTTATTGTCTGTCAAGGGCCTGCATTCAGGTAATATTCTTTTAATGGTGTCTCTCAGTTTCTCTTGTTGTGCCTTTGAATATTTTATTTCCCTACTCAGTGATATTTGGGACTCGCCATCATGCACACTTTGGCTTGTTTCTTGGGGTAGGCCTAAGAAGGAAAACAGACAGCAAAACACAGAGGGAACTGAAGCACACAAACACACAGACAAATCAAACAAACAAGGAAATTAAAAGGGGGAAAGGAAGAAAGAAAATGGAGAGGGAAGAGAAGAAAAGAAGAGAAGAAAAATAAATAAATAAAGGGGGACAGAGACAACAAAGGACAATGACCAGTGTAAAAGTGCATGACCAGTTGAGGGGAGAGATAAGGATGAGATACAGGAGAATATATATGGATTGCAATAAAGAAGAAAAAAAAAGAGGGTTAAAGGAGAAAGGAAAATAAAGTAAAAATTAAAAAAAATTTAAGTATAAAAGGTAATAATAATAAAAAATATGTTGGAAAAAAGAAAAAAGAAAAAAAAAGCGTCAGCTCCTCCTCGTGGATAGGTGTGGTTTGGTGTAGTAGGTCTCAGGGGCTGCTCTTAGAGGCCCTGCCTTGGTGGCTGCAGAAAGTAGAATGGCGGCACCCCAAGCTCCCCTGGAACTAAGCACTGTAGGCCACTCTAATGAGTCTTATCTCCTTGTGCCACAGCTGAGCCAAGTTGTATTTAACAGGCCTGCCTCATTTCAAAATCCTAGTCCATGCACATTTATACTACCACAGATGAGATGTATTTGCTCGGTGGCTGGCTTCTTAGCCAGGATCTCGTAGGGGGAGGGAGCAGTTTCTCTAGGCGCTAGCAGGGATTTGTGCTGCCGAGGAGAGGTGCACAGCAGGAGAGGAAGTGTATGCCCTCACAGATGCCACCGCCAACTCCCAGCCTCCAGCCAGGATCAGGATCACGATGGGGGAGGGTCAGTTTCTCTTGGTGCCTGCCAGATTAGTGCTGCTGCTGCCCAAGGTGCTGGGTGCTGCAGGAAATGAGCTGCGTGCTCCTGCAGTCAAAGCATGCACCCCCACCTCCACCACCACCAACACCCTGCTGGGATTGTGTAGGGGCAGGGGCTATTTTTTCCCTGTTGGCACCCAGGATTCAGGACTCATGTGGCCAATGCTGGAGGGAATTCCGCTGTGGAAATAAGGTGCGTGCTCCCACTCCCACAGTCGAGGCTGAAGTGCACACCTCTGGGGCTGCCACTGCGGCTGCTGAATCTCTGCCTGGATGGTGCAGGGGTGGAGGCTCTTTTTTCCCTTGTACCACCCAGGTTCGGGATTTGGTCTACCCAGTAGTTACATATGGAGTGAGAGTTCTTCTCTCCAAGCGAGGTTAAAGGTCCTTTATCTCTTCTCTAGAGACAGTACTATGAGCATGTTCAGTTTCTCTTTCTCTTCCCTTTGTCTCTCAGGGGCTCTGCGCACTTGCCCGATGTTGGGCTGGGGCTTCCAACTTCCCTGCCCGTCTCGGCATATGATATGGCCTCTAAAATCAATGTACCATCAAAGAGTTGAAAAAAGTTTTGATAGAAGTTTAGATAACTTAATTATCACCTAAACTAGATCCTGAATTTAATCTTTGCTCCAGATAGTTCTTGTAATAGCAAATGTTTAGGATCCTCCATTTACAGATTTGACTTTACAGGTGAACACAGTAAAGCCCTAATTTTTAATACTTAGCAATTTTTCACATCCTATTTAGGTTATATTCCTTCCACCCCCATCTATCTGTATCTTTCTCTCTCTAATACACACACACACACACACACACACACACACACACACACACCAGAGATTTAAAGAAAGATAATTACTTTTTTATCCTCTGTGTATCTTTTCATAATTATGTTCCTTATATTTCAACTTTTCTGGAGCATATTTTATTGCCACTATCAATCTATAACTAGGTCACTAGGTAAGGGTAGAATATGGGGCCATTCTTTGCTATTATATATTCCATACCTGGTTCTACATCTCTTTGCTTTAGTCATTCATCTATCCTGCCACTCATTACTCATATTATTTTTCCCTGTATCTTTGGTTCTCCCTTTATCCTCCCTCCATTCCCATATACTCGCATCTATACTTGCAAAAGGCATTCCTCCTCACTTCCAAGATGAGAAATAAAATTTGACATTAAAGTAGGCAATATTTATTGAGTGCTTAATAAACTAAGGTAATGTTTATTGAGTGCTTAATATGTGCCAGGCACAATTCAAAGAGTTTTATAGGTACTAATTTATCTAACACTCATTATAACTCTATGACATAGAGTTATATATTATCATTTTATTATTTCATTGTCATACTTAACAGATGAAGAAATTGATGCATAGATAAACTATATACACTTCTTAAGTTTGCATAATGGCAAAGACAAAATTTAAATTCCAAATGGTCTGGCTCCAGTGGCCACACTTTTCCCCAGTATGTTATATTGTATTAAGGTAAGGACACCTAAGAAACCTAAGATACTGAACTATCTCAAAGATTCTGTACATGGAACACTAGGCTTTTCTCCAATTTTATTTCAAAATTTCAAGAAATTTTCAGGTCAGGAATGTAAAGTCACAAAAAAGGGAAAAAAACCAGACTTGCCACTCCTGGTATTTCCTTCCCAGAAACAAAAAAGACAAAAAAGGCTTTAAGAGTAGTGGTGGTGTGGGAGGATCCTGAACTTACCCCCTTTTTATGGGCACAACAAATTCACAACTAAATATGAAATAATTTTCCCTGGAAACTAAATGAACAGAGCATCCACAACAAAGCATAAGAAGACAACATTGAATTGGGTAGAAGAGGTAGAGAAAGCTCACACAAAGCAAAACACCCCAGGCATGGCGGTTTACAGTTGGGAGAAATCACAAATATATGGGAATTTTCCCTAAGAAGCCATAGGTCTGTCTATGCTTCACATTAGGCACCTCAATCCCTAGATATCACACAAGAGAGATGATCTCTCAAAATACTTGGCTCTGAAAACGAACAAGAGGTTAAATCCAGAAAAACCACAGAAATGTAGTGAACAAAGAACCCAGTATTAAAGGGCTTACACACATACTCATTAGCCCAAGGACCCAGCACAGAAACACTAGTTACTTTGAAAAGTACCTAGATCATATGTAAAGGGGTCCCACTTAGTAATCTTAAAGCATCTGCTGAAGAAGTAGTAACTTGTTGGGAACCTCTCTGGGAATGGAGACGATGGCAGGTGTCATTTTTGAGATCTCATTCTAACATGCTGATGCCAGTGCTGGTGGATGCCATTTTGGAATGTTCCCTCTAACTTGTTAGCACTACAGAGCATCACTTGCTGAGGGCCACACACACACCTGCACCCCAGCTGTGCATGGCAGTCAGGCTGGGCAAGAGCCCTACCCACCTACACAGCAGCCTTGCATAATAGCTGGGTCAAGTGAGCACTTGTCCACCCCTTGATGCAGCCTTATCCATATCACAGCAGCATGGTGCATGCAGGTCTAACAGGGGTGCCCCTTCATCTCCTGACTCTGCTGGCCAGGAAGGATAGCGCTTCTGAGCCCCACAGAATATTTCCTATACAAGGCTACTCCTTCAGGACTTGGAGTGCAAGTAGACTTGCCTAAAGTGTAGAAACAAATACAAAGAATTAGGCAAAATAAGGAGGCAGAGGAATATGTTCTGAACAAATGAACAATGGAAAAAAAAACTCAGAAAAAGACATTAGTGAAAGAGAGATAAGCAATCTATCTGATAAAGAGTTTAAAGTAATGGCCATAAAGGGGCACCTGGGTGGCTCAGTCAGCTAAGCGTCGGGCTTTGGCTCAGGCCATGATCTCACAGTTCGTAGGTTGGAGCCTCGCATCAGGATCTGTGCTGACAGCTAGCTCAGAGCCCGGAGGCTTCTTCGGATTTTGTGTCTCCCTCTCTCTCACCCTCCCCTGCTCGTGCTGTCTCTCTCTGTCTCTCAAAAATAAATTTAAAAAGCATTTAAAAAGTTAAAGTAATGGCCATAAAGATGCTCATTAAACTTGGGAGAAGAATAGATGAACACAGTGAGAACTTCAACAAAGAGAAAATATAAGTATCAAATGGAAATTACAGAACTAAAGAATGCCGTAAGTGAACTAAAAAATACACTGCAAATGTTTAACAGATGAAAAGATCGGTAAGCTAAAACACAAATAATAGAATTCACCTAAAGAGAGCAGCAAAAAAAAAAAAAAAAAAGTGAACATATCTTAAGGAACCCTTTTGACAACATCAAGCAGAATAACATTCACTATGAAGAGGTCTCAGAAGAAGGAGAGAGAAAGGGCCAAAAATTTAGTTGAGGAAAGAATGGCTGAAAAACTTACCTACCTGGGGAAAGAAACAGACATACAGGGCCACAGAGCCCAGAGAGTTCAAATAAAATGATCCCAAAGAGAGCCACACCAAGACACATTATAATTAAAATGGTAAATGCTAAAGAGAGTATCCTAAAAGAAGCAATAGGAAAACAACTTGATAAATACAGGAGAAGGCCCCTAAGGCTATTAGCAGATTTTCTAGCAGAAACTTTGCAGGCCAGGAGGGACCAGCATGAAATATTCAAAGTGCTGAAAGGGGAAAAAACTGCCAATTAATTCTCTATCTGGAAAAGATATCATTCAGAATTGAAAGAAAGATTGAGAGTTTCCAGATAAGCAAAAACTAACAAGTTCATCCCCACCAACCAGCATTAAAAGAAATCTTAAAGGGACTATTTTAAGCTGAAAATAAATGACACTAATTAATAACAAAAAACATAGAAAAGGAAAAATCTCACTGGAAAAGGTAAATATATAGTAAAGATAAAGGATCAATCACATATAAAGCAAGGATGAAAATAACCAAACGTAGTAATAAAACTACATTAATTAGCTAAGAGATACATAAAATAAAAGATGTAAAGTGTGGTATTAAAACAATACATGTCTGGGGGTAAAAGTGTAAAAGTATTGGAATGTGCCCAAATTGAAGTTCCTATCAAATTAAAACTGTCCATATACATAATAGATGGTTTTATATATAATGTTATATGCAAACCTCATGGTAACCACATGGCAAAATTTATAGTAAATACATGAAAGAAAATAAAGGAATCTAGAGATTTATTTTTTATTATTATGTTTATTTTTAGAGAGAGAGAGAGAGAGCGTGCATGAGTGGGGGAGGTGCAGAGAGAGAGGGAGACATAGGATCTGAAGCAGGCTCCAGGCTCTGAGCTGTCAGCACAGAGCCCAATGTGGGGCTTGAACTCACAAACTATGAGATCATGACCTGAGCTGAAATCAGACACATAACCAACTGAGCCACCCAGGCAACCTGAAAATAAAGGAATCTAAGCGTCACACTAAAGAAAGCCATCAAATCTCTCTCAGGGAAGAGGGAAAGTGAAAAGTGAGGAGCTACAACAACAGCCAGAAAACAATTAACAAAATGGCAATAAGTACATAACTAATAATAATTAATTTAAAAATAAATCAACTAAATTTTCTAATCAAAAGACATAGAGTGGCTGAATAGATTTTTTAAAAAAACACAACTTTATGCTGCCTACAAGAGGCTCATCTCTGATCTAAGGACCCAGACTGAAGGTGAAGCCATACAGAAAGATATTACATGCAAAGGGAATAAAAAGAAAGCTGAGCTATACTCATATCAGACAAAATAAACTTTAAAACAAAGACTAATAAAAAACAAAGAAGGGCATTACATATAGATAAAGGCATCAATTCAATGAGAAGATATATTTATAAATATATATGCACCCAACATAGTAACACCAAAATATATAGAACAATTATTAATAGACCTAAGAGGAGAAATTGACAGCAATATAATAATAGTAGAGGAATTTCACACCCAGCTTACATCATTGGATAGACTACCCAGACATAAAACAAATAAGGGTATATTGGTCATAAAAGACACATTAGACCAGATGGATTATATATATATATGTGTGTGTGTACTTATAGTCCATATATGTATATGTATAACATACATATACATATACATATATATATATTAAACATTCCATCCAAAAGCAAAAATTACACATTCTTCTCAAGTGCACATAGAACCTTCTCCAGGATAGCGCACATGTTAGGCCATAAAACAAATCTCAGTAAATTCAAGAATATTAACCATAATGAGAATCTTTTCTGACCACAGTGGTATGAAATTAGAAATCAATTGGAGGGGCACCTGGGTGGCTCAGTCAGTTAAGCATCTGACTTCAGCTCAGGTCATGATCCCACATTTTGTGAATTTGAGCCCCACATCAGGCTCTGCTGTCAGCACAGAGCCTGCTTCAGATCTTTTGTATGCCCCTTCTTTGCCCCCCCCCCCCGCTGGTTCTCAAAGAAAGAAAGAAAGAATGAAGGAAAGGAAGGAAGGAAGGAAGGAAGGAAGGAAGGAAGGAAGGAAGGAAAAGAAAGAAAGAAAGAAAGAAAGAAAGAAAGAAAGAAAGAAAGAAAGAAAGAAAGAAAGAAAGAAAGAAAGAGGAGAAAAACAACACAAACATGGAGATTAAACAACATTCTACTGACCAATCAATGGAGCATTGAAGAAATCAAAAAAGAAATAAAAATGTCAGACAAATGAAAACAGAAATATGACATACCGAAACATATGGGATGAAGCAAAAGTGATTCTAAGAATATGGCAATACGGGTCTACCTCAAGAAATAAGAAAAATCCCAAATAAACAATCTAACTTAACACCTAATGGAGCTACAAAAAGAGGAACAAATGAAGCCCAAGTTAGTAGAAGGAAAGAAATAATAAAGCTCAGAGCAAAAGAAATGAAATAGAGACTAAAAAGACAATAGAAATTGGTTCTTCAAAAAGATTTTTAAAAATTGACAAACTATTATCTAAGCTCATCAAGAGAAAGAGAGGGCTCAAATAAAATCAGAAATGAAAGAAAAGTTATGACTGATAAGTAAAATAATCATGAGAAACTACCACAAGCAATTATACAACAACAAATTGAACAATCTAGAAGAAAGGGATACATTTCTAGAAACTTGCAGTTCTTTCAAGACTGAATCATGACAAAATAGAATGTCCAAATAGACCAATTTTTAATATGAATCAGTAATCAAAAACCTCCCAACAAACAAAAATCCAGGACCAGATGGTTGCACTGGTGAATTCTACCAAACATTCAAAGATATAATAGTTATCCTTTTGAAACACTTCAAAAAATTAAAGAGGCAGGAATGCTTCCAAATTTAGTTTATGAGGCCAGCATTACACAGATACCATAACCAGACAAGGACACACAGGAAAGAAATGAGAGAGAGAGAGAGAGAGAGAGAGAGAGAGAGAGAGAGAGAGAGAGAGAAGGAAAGGAAAAAAATTACAGGCCAATATCCTCATGAACATAAATGTCAAAATCTTCGACAAAATATTGACAAAAAAATTTAACAATACACTAAAAGAATCATACACCATATTCAAGTGGCATTTATTCCAAGGATGCAAGAATGGTTCAACAGCAAATCAAAGTGATACAGTGCATTCAAAGAATGAGGATTAAATATATGATCTTCTCAATAGATGCATAAAAAGTAGTTGACCAAATTCAACATCCATTTTTGATTAAAAAAAAACACAACAAACTGGGTATACAGAGAATGTGCCTCAACACAAGAAATGCCATCTATGGCAAATCCACAGTTAATATCATACTTTATGGTAAATGCTTCAAAGCTTTTCCTCTAAGATAAGGCAAAGAAGGATATCCACTCTTGCCACGTTTATTCAGCAAAGTATTAGAAGTCCTAGCCACAGAAACAGAGCAAGAAAAATAAAGAAAAGACATCAAAATCCATAAGTAATACTGTCACTATATGAAGATGACATGATACTATAGAGAGAGAATCCTAAAGACTCCAAAAATGTTAGAAATAATAAACAAATTGAGTAAATTTACAGGATACAAAATCAAAACACAGAAAATTATGCCATTTCTATGCATTAATTATAAACGATCTGAAAAAATTAAGAAAGCAATCCCATTTACAATTACATCATAAAGAATAAAATAGCTAGGAATAAGTCTAACCACAGAAATAAAAGGCCTGTACACTGAAGCCTATAATACACTGATAAAAGAAATTGAGGGAGACAGAAATAAATGGAAAGGTATTCTGTGCTTATGGATTAGAAGAATTAATATTTTTCAAATGTCTATACTACACAAGGCAATTTGCAGATTTAATGCAATTTTTATCAACATTCCAATGGCATTTTTCATAGAAGTAGAATTATAATAATAATCCTAAACATTATATGGAACCATAAAAGACCCCAAGTAGCTATAATGATCTTGAGAAAGAAAAGGTTAAAATAGGTATCCCTGTCTGATTTCAAACTATGAGGCAAATCTATAGTAATCAAAACAGTATAGATTTGTCATGAAAATGGACACACAGAGCAATGGAACAGAATTTAAAGCCCAGAAATAAACCTATATATATAGACAATTTACAACAAAGAATCCAATAACATACAACAGAGAAAGGATATCTCAAAAAAATGGTGCTGGGAAAACTGGACAGCAACACACAAGAGAATAAACTAGAACACTATCTTTTTTCTTATTTAAAAAAATGTTTAGTCTTTCTTTTTTAGAGAAAGAGAGACAAGGTGCAAGCAGGGAAGGAAGAGAGAGAGAGAGACAGAGAGAGAGAGAGAGACAGAGAGAGAGAGAGACAGAGAGAGAGACAGAGAGAGAGAGAGAGAGACCTAGCACCTGAAGCAGGGTACAGGCTCTGAGCTGTCAGCATAGAGCCCGACGCAGGGCTCAAACTCACGAAACTATGAGATCATGACCTGAGCCAAAGTTGGACACTTAACCTACTGAGCCACCCAGGCGCCCCAACCACTGTCTTTAAAACAAAATGTTTAATTTATTTATTTTTAGAGAGAGAGAATAAATGGTGAGGGGTAGATGGAGAGGAAGAGAGAATCCCAAGCAGGGATATATCAGTGCAGAGACCAACATGGGGCTTCATCTCAGGAACTGTGAGGTCATGACCTGAGCCAAAATCAAAAGTTCAAAAACATCTATGTAAATCCTCTGGCCGCTTTTAATTGTTTTTTTAAATCTTTGAGTTATATGTATTATTTACATACATTGTATGTAACCGAAGCTTAACCGACTGAGCCACCCAGGCACCCCTAAACCACTGTCTTAAACCACACACAAAAATTAGCTCAAATGGACTAAAGACTGGGATATAAGACCCAAAACCATAAAATTCCTGGAAGAAACATAAGTGGAACACTCCTTGCCATTTGCTTTAGCAATGTGTTTATGGCTCTAACATGAAAGACAAAGGAATTAAAAGCAAGAATAAACAAATGGGGCTGCATCAAAATGAAAAGCTTCTGCACATGTAAAGGAATGCATCAAAATGAAAGGGCAATCCACTGACTGGGAGAAGATATTTACAAGTCATCTATCCAATAAAGATTAATATACAACATATGTAAATAATGCATATAACTCAATGATAAAAATATAAACAATTAAACGTGGTCAGAGGATTTACATAGACATTTTTCCTCAGAAGACATACAGATGGCCAACAGGCATATAAAAAGTTGTTAACCATCTTTATTAGGAAAGTGCAAATCAAAACCACAATGAGCTATCACCTAGTATCTGCTAAAGGGGCCATTATAAGAAGTCAAAAAGTAACTAGTGTTTGAGGGAATGTGAGGTAAAAAGAACTCATGTACACTGTTGGCAGGAGTGTAAATTGGTGTAGTCACTGTGGAAAACAATATGGATACTCTTCAAAAATTAGGAATGAGTCCAATGAGTGGATAAAGGTATCACATCTTTGTGTATATGTGTATATATACACATTACACACACACACACACACACACACACACACACACATTGGAAATATAATGGAATATTATTCAGCCATTTAAAATAATGAAATCTGGCTACTTGGAACAACATGAATATACCATGGACCATCATGGTATTGTGCTAAGTGAAATAAGTGAGAGAATAACAAATACTGTATGACTTCATTTATATGTGGAATCTTAAAAAAAAGTACAGAAACCAATATAAAAACAAACTCATAGATACAGAAAACAGATTGATGGTTAACAGAGGGAAGGGATTTGGGTTGGGATGTGAACAAAATGGGTGAAGAGGGTCAATTTTATGCCAAATGGTAGTAACTGGACTTCTGGGGGTGGTCACTTTGTAGTATGTAGAGTCAAATTACAGTGTTGTATGCCTGAAACTTAAATAATATTATGTACCAATCTTAATAACAGAGAGACTTTTAGAATTTTAGACCATCTATCTATCACCAGAAAAGACTGCCCATTCACTATTCCACTTAGATATCTTGATCTGTCTTCAGTATACACATCTATCCTGGTGTGGTGGTTTTAATGCTCCGAACCATCAGAAAAGGAGAGCCACCTTGAATAACCAGGGTAAACATCATGAAGAATGGGTCAAAATAATGTGTGTGGACAGGGAGAGGCTGAAGCTGAAGGCTTCATCTTGAAGACATAGTAAAAGAGGCTGATATCACAAACGTAGAAAAAACTTATTTCTTAGTGAAATGAGAACAGGTCAAATCTGTGATAAAAACTGATGTTCTCAGAGTTCAGCAATATAATTTCATTTTTATTGAAATTCAATCATGAGAGACTCTTGAATACTGAAAACAAACTGAGGGCTGAAGGGGGAGGGGGAAAGGGGAAGGGGGTGATGGACATGTAGCAGGCACTTGTGGGGAAGAGCACTGAGTGTTATATGGAAAACAACTTGACAATAAACTATTAACTAACTAAATAAATAAATAATACATAAATAAATAAGAAATCCCAACTGTCTTCAACATTGAAATTTATGCTAAAGATGAAAATTTTGAGAAGCATGTACCTTTAGGGTTTAGGAATATAATTTGATTTTCATCAAATTGTGCTCACATGTTATGATAAAAATTCATTGAAGGATGAAAATATTGAAGAGACCCTAATCCTCACTAAACATTTTTAATAAGGATCTTGTGGTACCTCAAGATCCAAGGTATGATTACAACGGTATTAAAATGGTGCTCACCATACCCCTCTATATATTGTGAAGCTTTATCTGCAGAATGTGAGACAATATTATCTAAATTCAATTTACACATTTGGTTCAAGGTTAAAATGACCCCACCCCTCAAAGAAAGAGGGGGGGAATGCTTTGTTCAATTTCACCTATGAGATAGCTTCACAATGTGACATTAAATCTCCCATGAAGTTCTATGTTCACTCCTTCAGTTTCCTACCTCTACCCCAATGATGCTCTCTTTGGATACCCCCAAGAAAGTGTTTAAATATAATGTTGTACAGAGGGTAAATCTGGGCATGAAGGATCATTTATATGACCTTGGGGAAAACTACTTCTTTTTAGTATTGCATCTCCAACTAAATTGTAAAAGCAGTAAGAAGAGGGACAGAAGTTTGCTTTCATGTAGATGCCTATAATGCCTCACATAGGGGAGGTGCTTAATAAAGGTTTAATGATGTTGATCTGAAACAGCCAGTGTACTTGACCAGTAATAGCCCAACTAATCAACAATTTGGTTGTCTATGTCCAAGGTATGGACATGAGCAACAACAAGAGCATCATCTAGGAGATCACAAGAAATGCAGAATCTCAGGCGCCACTTCAGACTTACCTATTCACAATGTGCTTTGGAACAAGATCACCATATAATTTGTATGCACATTAATGACTGTGAAGCACTGTTCTATTACATTCAGGGCTGCACATTACTAATCCTATCATGAACACCGTTTTGTTTATCTTATATTCTGCTTTGAACACTTCATAAAAAAATAACATCTAATTATCTCTGCTTCCTCAGGTAGCTTTGTTAAAATTATATGAACTTAAATTACAGAAGGGATAATTTTTAGCCTTTTTAGCCTTAGGTCTCCTAGGCCAGTTACCTTTTATTTCTCTCAAAAATCATGGATTACAATATTATTCCCTTTAAGTTATGAACAGCATTTTGGTAGGAACACAGTTTCCCCACAGGGAATGATTTCTGATTCTCATAGCTATGGAGTCTTTCTTACATTTTGTATAGATGAGAGTAAAGAAACAAGAAATTTATTCTGAGAATTTGAGGACATAAGGGATTTTTTATATTTATCTAATGTGGAATTTTGCTGTGTTTTGCTTCTATAAGAGCCACAGTGCTTCAAAATTTAATGAGATTATATGATGTATTATCATCATTTGCAAATGCAGTTATCAGCTGTGATTAATCCTGCTCCTTCTGAGAAGCAGTATTGGGTGTTAGTTTTCCCACATGGCGGGTATCTGTGTCACTCTTACTTTATGAACTTTGACCAGAACTACTGCAGAAGGGAGAGGCAAACAAATGGAATGTTTGGAATAAGGCTTTTTATGACTGACTTTATGTGGACCTATATGCGAGCCTGGAAAGAAATATTTCACAGGAACTCATATCATCTGAAAAGAAAATAATTTAAATCTTCATAAGCAGACATAACATATATTACTAATTAGTAGAAGAAAAATAATACTGGATACTTCCTGTTGAATTAAAGTATTTGTTAAATTAAAGCAAGATCTGCTCCTTGTGTGTGACTTTCTTGCGAAACCTGTGTAGGCCTTACAGGAAGATATAAATGATTAGCCTTGGAGTTCAGAGATCTATTGAATAAATGAAATGTTAAGTCTCAGGTGATTCCTCTATGCATTTAAACAATATTTTTATACCCACAAGATTTCATACCAGTTCATTAATTATTAAGTAATCAAGCTCACCTGGAATCCTGAGACCCACTGTCTCCAAGAATGAATCAAGAACACATTTTGAAATTGTGTCACTGTTTGATTCCAGTAGCATTATCTCACCACTACCATTATTTTTACCACCACATAAACAGGATAACTGAAGCCCATGTTGCTTCCTTCCTTAAATGAAGAAGATAGATTTGTAGAGTCTGGAGTGAATAGCTTCAACCAGGACTCACAAGTATTAATTTTCAATCTATCAGTGGTTATAAAAGCCTTACCTGGTCTTTCTGAGGAATCTTTATACTGGTTTCTAAAGTGGCTGTACCAGTTTGGATTCCCACCAGCAGTGCCAGAGGGTTCCCCGTTCTCCATATCCTTGTAATACCTGTTGTTTCTTGTGTTGTTGATTTAGCTATTTTGACTGATGTCAGGTGATATTGTAGTGGTTTTTTATTTTGTATTTCCCTGATATGGAGTAATGGTGAGCATATTTTCTTGTGTCATCTGGATGTCTTCTTTGGAAGAATATCCTTAAATTCTGCCCATTTTTTAACTGGATTGTTCATTTTGGGAGTGTTCAATTTTATAAGCGCTTTATAGATTTTTGGATACTAACCATTTATCAGATATGTCATTTGTGAATATATTCTCCCACTCTGTATGTTATCTTTTAGTTTTGTTGATTGTATCCTTCACTGTGCAGAATTTTTTTTTATTTTGATGAAGTCCCAATACTTTATTTTTGCTTTTATTCCCCTTGCTGCAGGAGCCATATCTAGTAAGAAGTTTCTCTGGCCAGTGTCAAAGAGGTTACTACTTATGTTCTCTTCTAGGATTATATTGGTTTCCTGTCTCACATTTACATCTTCAATTGATTTTTATTTTAGTATATTGTGTAACAAAGTAGTCCAGTTTCATTCTCTTGTATATTCCAGCTTTTCCCAACACCATTTGTTGAAGAAACTGTCTTTTCCCCATTCTTTCCTGCTATGTTGAATATTAATGGACCATATAGTTATGGGTTCATTTCTAGAATTTCTATTCTGTTACACAGATCTAGGTGTCTATTTTTGTGCCAGTACCATACTGTTTTGATCACTAAAGCTTTGTAGTATAGCTCGAAGTCCAGGATTATGATGCCTCTAGCTTTGCTTTTGTTTTTCAAGGTTGCTTTGTATATCCAAGGTCATTTGGTTCCATACAAATTTTAGGGTTGTTCATTGTAGCTATGTGAAAAATGCTGTTGGTATTTTGATTGGATTGCATTAAATGTGTAGATTCCTCTAAAAGTTAAAAATAGAACGACCCTACAGTCTAGCAATTGACCTTATATGTATTTACCCAAAGGATACAAAAATACTAGTTCAAAAGAATACTTGTACCCCAATGTCTATAGCAGTATTATCTACAATAGCCAAATTATGGATACAGTCCATGTGTTCATTAACTAACAAATGGATAAAGAAGATATGGTGTATACACACACACACACACACACACACACACACACACACACATAAACACACAGTAGAATATTATTCAGCCATAAAAAAGAATGAAATCTTGCCATTTGCAATGATATGGATGGAGTCAGACAGTATTATGCTAAGTGAAGTATCAGTCAAAGAAAAATGCTGTATGATCTCACTCATATGTGAAATTTAAGAAACAAAACAAATGAGCATGGGAGGGGGGAAGAGAGAGGCAAACCAAGAAACAGACTCTTAACTATAGAGAACAAACTGATGGTTACCAGAGGGGAGGTGTGTGGGGAGGTGATATACGTAATGGAGATTAAGGAGGGCATTTGTTGTGATGAGCAATAGGTTTATATGGAAAGATGGAATCACTAAATTGTACACCTGTAACTAATATTACAGTGTATTTTAACTAAGTGCAATTTAAATAAAAAACTTTAAAACTATAAAAGTCTTACCTGGCCAATTTTAAAAGCAGAATTATTGCAATTATAAAACTTTTCCCAAGGGGGCTCTCTGTCAAGAAAAAAAATCTAGCTGGCAGCTGTCTTTCTTATTCCCCATCAATGTCTCCCTCTCATAATTGTCTTCTACTTCTGCCAGAAACTTGTGTCCCCAACTCTCCCATCAATGAAAGTCTTGGCTAGATGCTGAAACAGGTACAAAGATGGATGAGGGGGATACTGAAACTGAAAGAAGTGAAGTGACTTTCTTCACCTTTGAAAGATAATAGCAGAACTGACTAATGAGAGGTGCTCATTATATGTTGAATTGAACTGTTCTTCAAGCATTGGGAAAAATCAAAAATAACAGAAAGATTTTTGGAATGCTGATACACAGTCCTACAACTTAATTTTACATATGTAGAAATTGTAGCCCAGATAGTGTGATTTTTCCAGAAATAAACTAAACCTAGGTCATCTGACACAGGCCAATACTGTTTTTCCAGCATGATGTCCGATTAGTATTTCCATAGGCCAAGTATATCTACCATTATTTAAATCTTGGAATATTTCTACTGTTTGTGCTAAAGAATGAAATTTTATCCTACTTATATTTTAGTAACATATAACAGAATTTACTGGTTGGCAGTAGAGGCTGGCAATCGGTAAAGTCTCTACAAATACTAAATTTTCTAGTCACAATATCCCCCGGCGCCAAAGGCAAAAATGATTCATACTAAGCACAATACTATACACACTAGGGCTCTGCTCCTCCCCTTTAAGAAAGATGGAACTTTCGATTATTACATAATCATGTTTCACTTGAAATTTACTTTTTAATAAGGGTAATTGTATTAGAGTTGCAGTGGGAATCTGAGATGATAAGGTAGCTATGCTGCAAAGATTCAGTGATGAGACCAGAAATAATCTAAACACCTGGAAAAAATGAGAAGAAAAATGCCAATAAGAGAAAAGTCCATGAAAATAAACTACAATGACAAAGTAGAAAAAGTCAGAAGTACCATAAACACTATGCTTTGGTGACTAATAATTAGCTCACTAATGGCAAACTGACTAATAAAGGTAATGCTATTCTTTCAAAAGACAATTACACTTTCTAATAAAACAGAGAAACCTATTTCCTGTTTCCACACAGATAGTAGGGTATTGTTTTTCAGTGTATACAAATTATAATGTTGTTTCTTTTATATTGAACTATCATGCCATTTTTAGGTCATTCTATCTAGGTTTGGAGCTTGTTTGCATTGAGCAACATACGTTTTCTCTTCTGGGTTTTTTTTCCCCCTAACATAGTATGCATCTGAAGATGATCATGGATGGGGTGTACAGTCTATGGTCATCAAATAAAGGGATATAAAGTGAACTAAAAAGGGCTTGAAAGTCTGATCTTGGTTTAGGGAATACCATCCTTATCTAGAATATATGGAATTAGTAACCCACATATGGCAACATTTCAAAGTATCAGAAATGCTCAACATTTCCTCTCCTTCTAGCACTCATACCTGTTTCAACTAGCACATAAAATTCTACTTACTAAACATTATTCTTCTAGTTTAAGGCCTTAGTCTCTGGTACAATCACTCCAGACCACTCATCAAGTTGTCACTAATCATTGGTAGCTTAGTGTAATTGAAGTGTCTGAGCCCATATTTTTAAAGGAAAAAAGAGGAACAGCAATGAGGGTCCTAAACCTCTAATCCAGGTAAAGGGCCTACAGCATGGATGCTGGATAGGGACAGGAAAATAGCCTACTGAACAATTTTCTCTCAGATGGGCCTGTCCTAGAGGCAAGTAACAATGTTTATCAGGCAAGTGAATCAATAATGCTGATCCCATTAATTGGGTTTAGGAAGTGAGGTTTGGTAAAGATAGCACAAAGATGCAGACGGCATCATCATAGACTTTCAAAACTAGAAGGACCTTCAGCAGGTGCAACCAAGAGTGAAAGAGATAAAACAACTTGTCTAAGATTACAAAAGAAAGTGAGAGAGCTTTGACTAATGAGAAAGCACTTGATTTTGTTTGGCTCATAATGTTTTCAATTAGAGAACTAATGTGATAAAAATAGTGTTTTTTATCTTTTTGTAATACTGCTTTGCTATGTGTAATTTTTCAACACTATGCTTTAAATGTAGTGTTTCCCTCTGAGCATATGCCATTCTCTTGCATGTAGTCTCTATTTGTTACCTTAAATAAACGTAGCCTTGAGATCTACACACTTGGGAAATAACCTGTGCATACTTTTTATCTTATGCTTTTATTTTACCTTTCAAAGTAATTATGCATAATATCTTAATCATTTATCTTTTGTGTGCAAGGGACTTGTATTATCTTGCAATGTGATTCTTGTCATCTTTTCTGTAGAGATAATCTTGGTTTATATTTTGATTTTTTAGTCACACTGTTTTAAGAGTTGATAGGTCTCAAGAGTAAATAATGAATTACATATTTGAATGACTTCTGTGCAAGTTAGCGTACATGCACAGTTTTACTCGCTTTCTGGGATGGACTTTGTTTCAGTTGCATACGTGTTATGGTGATAACAGACTATATTTAAAAAGAAAAGTCTTACTTTTATCATTTGTTTTTCTTTTTACCACACTTGTAAGTTTGCTCATGAGATCCACAAGGGGACTATCTGCTGTCTTTTAATGTTTATATTAGAAGGTTTAATGGAAGAGAAAAAAATGTCACTATGGTAATTGACCATCTCCTCCATCTTAATAGCATTCCAGAACAAAGTTTCTTTACATAATAATACTCAGCAACAGGCATTTGTGCTGCCTCATCCTTGATTCATCCATTCTTGTTTCCATGAATATTTTGAGGGCTTTCAACAAATGGGCTTACCAGACTCTAGCTAGGCCTGCTGTTTGGCATTTGCTTCAGGGCCTGGGACAGAGGAAGGCTGAATGAAAAAGGAATGAACAAAACAATTATAGAATTCTGGAATGCTGGAAAATTCAGAATTAACAAGAGGTTATGATATTAGATAAGTCCCAGCTCCAAAGCAGTTTTTGATGATAGAACTTAAATTACTTTTTAAAAAATCTCTCAAATCATTTACAACTCAATAATAGAAGTAAGGAAAGTCTTAGGATAAGTCACTTTCCTGCTGAGATGAGTGAAACATTGGCAGGGGAGGGGTCTAAGTAGGTAGCAATCTTAGGAACTTGAAGGGAGGGTCTTGAGTTATGGTTAAGAGTAATAAATTTACTTGAAAATCACAGGATATAGCTAAGGACTTCGGCTTTGTCTCCAACTCCTGGTTCTTCCTTTTACTGGTTGTGTGACTTTGGATAATTTACTTAAACTCCATAAGCCTGCCTCCTCATATGAGAAGGTGGTATTGTAATGCCCAAGATTTCAATATCACCCCAAAACCAGAAACCGCCAGGGAGACCGAGGCACGCATGTAAAACCAAAGGGCAGTTTTATTACGGCTTAGGCTCGCCGGGCCTAAGTTCGGTCTCACAGCCTTCACCAACGCAGTGGATCCGTGCTGAGAGCCCTGAGCAAGGGCTGAGTAGCGTTTTTATGGAGTTTGGGAAGGGGGAGTTACAAGAAATTGTGACATAGGTACAGTGACCCAATCATAATGGTACAACAGTATTGGCAGCAGCTCTAACCATACACACTGTTCAGAGCGTTCGTTACTCTTGGCGGGACCCAATAACAACATTTAGGGTATCTTTGAAATTAGCCAATTACAGAGCGAGTTCAGGTTCTTGTTTGGTGACTATGGGGTTAACTTTAACACTAGTAACAGGGTCTTATCTAAAGTTCCCATCTGCAGGCCTTACCCTTAGGAATGTGGGGAGAGGTAGCTGGGCTTTCCTGATTGGATACCCCCGGGCAATGTATGACTGCCAAATGGCCAAATGGTTGCCAAATGTCCAAATGGTTCCAGAGAGACTGACCTTAGACCTTTTGGCTTAGAGGGGAAACAAAGCCTGTCATGGCGTCTGTTTGGTTCAGTCTTACAGTATAATAATTCAACTTCATATTGTTGCTGTGAAATTCAAAAGAGATAATATATATAAAGGAATTAATGAAGTGCCTGGCACCATAGTAAGTGTTCAATAAGTAGAGAATGCCATTAATATTTTATTTAATTCTCATTGTTTATTATGGCTCCCCAGGGTTTCTCCTTTCATTGAAGTATCTCTGAAAAGCACTGTTTCCACTTTTCCCCTTGATTTTTAAATTGCTTTTGTTAAAAAGTAAATGTACTGAGGTATAACTTGCACACCGTAAGAATCACCTATTTTAATTGCACATTTAAATTAATTTTAGTAAATTTAAAACCTTTTGTAACTGTCACCATAATCCAATTTAGAACATTTTCATTATAAACCATCTCTAGGCAACCACTAATCTACTTTCTGTCTCTATGGATTTGACTATTCTGGACAATTCATAGAAATGGAATCATATACTATGTAGTCTTTTGTGACCAGCTTTGTTCAATTATCAAGATGATTTTTCTTTTTCTTTTTTTATAATTTTTTTTACCTGAAATGCATTTTATTTTTTATATAGTATATTACCAAGTTGGTTTCCATATAACACTCAGGGCTCTTCCCCACAAGTGTCCTCTCTATGACCTCAATCTTTTTTTTATAATTTATAATGTTTATTTATTTTTGAGAGAGAGAAACAGACAGAGTGTGAGTGGGGGGAGGGCAGAGAGAGAGAGACACATACACAGGATCCAAAACAGGCTCCAGGCTCTAAGCTGTCAGCACAGAGCCCAACGCAGGGCTTGAACTCACTAACTGTGAGATCATGACCCATGCTGAAGTCGGACGCTTAACTGACTGAGCCATCCAGATGCCCCTCAAGATGATTTTTCAAGGTTCATGTTGAAACATTTGTATTGTAGCATGAATCAGTACTTTATCTGTTTTTATGGCTGAAGAATATTCCATTGTGTCAATATACTACATTTTTATCCATTTATTAGTTGATGGGCATATGAGTTTGTTTCTACTTTTTGGCTATTATGAATAATACTTTTATGAATGTGTTCAAACCTTTGTGACTTTGTATGGACATATGTTGTCTTATCTCTTGGGAAGATAACTAGAAGTGGAATTATGGTAGCATTACTATTATTATTAGCAGTAGTATTTACTACTATATTACAATCTACGTATCATTTAGTTAGGTACATTAATTCTTATGGCAAAACAACATAGCTTCAGAAGACCCTTAAAAAAGTACACCTAAACACTAAACAAAGAAAAACAAAATAGTTGTCAAATAAAAAAAAAGGAAATATTTCTTCAGGAAACCCAGTTTCATCACAGGATGGATTATTTGAAGACATTCACATCGCCTTTAGGATAATTCTAAAGACAATGTTTTAGTTTTTTAACACTTCAAGTTTTGTCTTGTCTATACTTTTGTAAGATAACCATCTGAATGTTTGTAGGATATATGATGCCTCAGGATGGCACAAACTTTTCAGTGATTAATAAAGGGTGTAAATAATGGTGTCTAAATCTGGGCATCAAATCAAGGAAGATATATCTTGTGATACCCCTACCTTTTTTTTCCTGGGATGCACAAATCATCCCATAAAAGAAATGTTAGAAAAGAGAAATGTTTTCACACCAGTCACTGAAATAAAATTCAATTCTATGGTGAAGAAGTCTACACATTGATTTGTCTACAATAACAGCATATGGGCTTTCGAGGTTCCCAGCCAAGGGGCTATACTCATATGTCCCTTACTTAAAGCATTAAGTGAGTTCCTAAAAAGTAATTGATGCTCATCTTTCGGGTCTACTGATGGTATAAATTTTAATGCCATCTGTGTGCCCAGCTTTTAGAAATAGTCCTTTACGCAGGGAAGCAAGGTTAGTTTTGCATGTGTGTGTGCACATGCACACAGATTCACACATACTCCAATAGTGAATGAGCAAAATGCAATATCAAATTATAATTTAAATGGTTCCATAGAATTTCAACAAAGTCAAGTTAGTTTGGAGTACTCATATTAAGCAATAAGATAATTTTTAAACATTTTTTCATTACATTTATTTGGCTCCTTGTCCTTGCCCTACTTCACATCTTTGATAAGAATAACAAGAGTTGCTACGATTTGAACTCTTATAGGAAAACCCTTTGAGCAATGTTTCAAGTCAAAAAGATTCAGTCAGGTTAGATAAATGTGGAGCAGTGTTTCTATAGTGTCGTCCAGGGAACGTGTTTCATCCATATAACTTAGAGCACCTGCTAAAAATGCATGGAAGTGGGCCCAGAAATATTTATTTTGACTATGCTCTCCAAGTGATTGTGATGCACACTGGTTTGAGAACACCTAATTGGATATGTAGATATTATATTTTTTTATCTCCATCCATTACCCAAATATAACTTGATTGGAAAGAATTCAATGGGATATTATTTGTAATCTATAACTGAAAAAATAAGAGATCGAATATGTGTGAAGATGCCTATGGCTTCTATCAGAGTCTCAGATAACTCCTTGACCTCAGGAAACATTAAGAACCACTGTTACTAGAGATCTTGAGTGAAATTTCTGGCTTCAGTCCCATTCTTTTTGTGTTTCTAGCTAGGCCAGCAGAACAACAGCATCAAAGAGTTGCATCCTTAGGGCTGATTATCACAGTGGGATGGAACAATGGTTCTTTTACAAGTCCCCAAGCACTAGGGAAGTCTGTAAAGGACACACAATCAAAAGGCATTTGAGAAGTAGAGACTGTCTCCTTCCACCCAGTAAGGTCTCCATATTTCCTGCCTACCACAGACATAGGCAGATCAATTGGAATTTAGAGTAGTAACATCTTAGATTATAGAGGGAGAACCTGAGTCCTTCTTTGCTGGTGGGGTGAGGGATTTAGACAGAGGCTTCTGGAGAATGATGATCCAGGTGTCTGCCCTGATGACTTTCCCTCTCTGTGAGGAAATCACCTACTTTTTCATATCTTTCCTTTAGAGGACTGATATTCTTATCTTTATGTCTACCAAAACTCCTGTCCATAATTCAACCCTACTTCAACCTTTATCTCCTCCACAATTTCTTTCAGGTTAACTTCTACCACTCTGATCTCAGTCTTTCATTACCTCTTATAGCACACAATTGATGTCGCAAGTAGATTTTGCTTGCTTGCTTCCTTGCTTGCTTGCTTACTCACTCACTTTATTTATTTATTTATTTATTCATTCATTTATTCATTCATTCATTCATTTATTATATTCAAGTTAGTTAACATTCAGGGTCATCTTGTTTTTAGGAATAAAACCCAGTTATTCATCTCTTACATATGACACCCAGTGCTCATCCCCATAACCAATTTAGCCCATCCCCCCACCCACCTCCCCTCTAGCAACCCTCAGTTTGTTCTCTGTATTTAAGAAACTCTTATGGTTTGCCTCCCTCTGTGTTTTCCTTGTTTTTGTTTCCCTTCCCCTATGTTCATCTACTTGGTAATGAAAAAGAATGAAATTTTGTCATTTGCAACAACATGAGTGGAACTAGGTTTCTTTTTTTTTTAGTATTTATTTTTGAGAGAGAGAGAGAGAGAGAGAGAGAGAGAGAGAGAGAGAGAGAGAGACAGCATGGGTGAGGGAGGGGAAGCAGGGGGAGGGGCAGAGGATCCAAAGGAGGCTCTGTGCTGACAGCAAACAGCCCAATGCAGGGCTTGAACTCAGGAACTGTCAGATCATGACCTGAGCTGAAGTCTGACACTTAACCAACTGAGGTGCCGCATCTGTTGTGTTTCTTGAATTCAACATATGAGTGAAATCATATGATATTTATTTTTATCTGCCTGGATCACTTCATTCTTTTTCATTACCAAGTAGAATTCCATTGTATATATACATCACATCTTCTGTATCCATTCATCAGCCAATGAACATTTGGGCTCTTTCCATACTTTGGCTATTATTGATAGCACTGCCATAAACAAAGGAATACATTTGCCCTTTCAAATGAGCATTTTGTATCCTTTGGATAAATACCTAGTAGTGCAATTGCTGGGTCATAGAGTAGTTCTATTTTTAACTTTTTGAGGAACATCTATACTGTTTTCCAGAGTGGATACACCAGTGTGTGTAGCTACCAGCAGTGCAAAAGTGTTCCACTTTCTCCACATCCTTGTCTACATTTGTTGTTTCCTGAGCTGTTAATTTTAGCCATTATGACAGGTGTGAAGTGATATCTCATTGAGGTTTTGATTTATACTTCCCTGATGATGAGTGATGTTGAGCCTCTTTTCATGTGTCTTTCAACCATCTGGATGTCTTCTCTGAAAAGTGTCTATTCATATAGTCTGCTTCTGTCCTCACTGGATTATTTAATTTTTGGGTGTTGAGTTTGATAAGTTATTTAAAGGTTTTGGATACTAATCCTTTATCTGATATGTTATTAACAAATATCTTCTCCCATTTTGTCAGTTGCCTTTAAGTTTTGTTTATTGTTTCCTTCGTTGTGCAGAAGTTTTTATCTTAATGAGGTATCAATAGTCTAGTTTTGCTCTTTTTTCCCTGGCCTCCAGAGACATGTCAAGTAAGAAGAAGTTGCTGTGGCTGAAGTGAAAGAGATTGCTGTCTGTGTTCTCTAGAATTTTGATGGTTTCCTGTCTCACATTCAGGCCTTCTATCTATTTTGAATTTATTTTTGTGTGTGGTGTAAGAAAATGGTCTACCCAAACTAAGGTGAAACCACATCATGAATCAATTAGCATTTTGCATTTTCTTTCATTATCTACTCAAAGTCATGCCTACTGCACCTCTAAAGATTTCATTAAATCCATCTTAGCTTGGGCAAACCATGCGACTATATTTAATATATAGTAGCAGAATATTTACTATTGAAGCTTGAAAAGATGTGAGTTCTTTGTGTGCAATCTTTCATTTATGCATTTGAGAGGGTTTTCTTTTCTTAATATTTTTACATTGTAGTACTTGTTTTCCTTGTTGGGGTGTTTGCTTATTTAATACATTCCATCAAGGACAGAAATTACATGCTGTTCTTTTTTTTTTTCCCATAGGAAGTGTGTCTTGGGTTTTTCCCTTATTATTTTCTTTACTTTTTTTTTCCCTCTTCTTTTTTTGGTGGTGGGGGTGGTTATGTTTAAACGAAGTTGCTTTTACAACACCAAAGACTTAATCATCCATTTCCTAGATAAAAGGTAGCTACTTTTTTGCATGGACCTCAAGTATATTGTAGTATACAGGTGGAATTTAAGGAAAGGTATTAAGCAGGTTGTGTTTTAGCTTATGGGCGAGTAATAAATTGCATCATGTATCTTGAATGTATCATAGATAAACTGCTATATAACGACTGCCACTTCAGATAGCTGTCAAATTAGGAGATTAACTAGTTGTTACTTAACCTTCTAATTTCTGTATAAGTCTAATTACATGAAATAGAAGTTGGGGTTTTGATTTTTTACTTTGCTTTTCTGTTTGGAGTGTCATTGCAACTACTGTATTGTAAATGATGGAAATAATTGCATATGTTAAAAAATATGAAACTTTATAAGGTAAAAAAAATAAAATTTCAAAAAAAAATACCTGCCCTTCCCATAAAAACAAAAAAAGAAAAGAAAATGGTCTAGTTTCACTGTCGTCTTCCCAGAACCATTTTCTGAAGAGACCATCATTTCCACTGGATACTCTTTCTGGCTTTGTGGAAGATGAGTTGATCATATAGCTATGGGTCAATTTCTGGTTTCTCTATTCTGTTCCATTGATTTGTGTGTCTCTTTTTGTGCCAGTACGAATCTGTCTTGATTATTACAGCTTGTCCTGAGTATTACAAAATTGTGATGCCTCCAGCTTTCATTTTATTTTTCAACATTACTTGATACAAATTTTACTATTGTTTGTTCTAGTTCTGTGAAAAAATGCTGTTGGTACTTTGATAAGGGTTGCATTAAATGTGTAGATTGCTTTGTGTAGCATAGACATTTTAACAATATTTGTTCTTCTAATCCAGGAGCATGGAATGTCTTTCCATTTCTTTGTGTCGTCTTCAATTTCTTGAGTTTCAGTTTTCAGAGTACAGTTCTTTCACATCTCTAGTTCAATTTACTTCTAGGTATTTTATTATGTTTGGTGCAATTGTAAATGGAATTGTTTTCATAATTTCTATTAGTTCTACTTCATTATTAGTGTATAGAAATGCAACAGATTTATGTATCCTATGACTTTACTGAATGTATTTATATTAGGAGTTTTTTGGTGGAGTATTCAGTGTTTTTTATGTATGGCATCATGTCACCTGCAAATAATGAAAATTTCACTTCTTCTTTATTTGGATTCCTTTGTTTCTTTTGGTTTTCTGACTGCTGTTGCTACAACTTCCAGTACTATATTGAGTAAAAGTAATGAGAGTGGACATGCTCGTTTTCTTCCTGAGATTGGTGGGAAACCTCTAGATTTTTTTCCCATTAAGTATGATGTTTGCTGTGGATTTTTCATATATGCCTTTATTATGTTGAGGTATGTTCACTCTAACCCCACTTTTTTTAAAGCATTTTTATCATGAATGGCCATTGTACTTTATCAAATGCTTTTACTCCATTTATTGAAACAATTATTTGGTTTTTGTCCTTTCTCTTGTTTTTTTTTAACATTTATTTATTTTTGAGAGACAGAAAGACAGATCACAAGCAGGCGAGGGTCAGAGAGAGAGGGATGCACAGAAACAGAAGCAGGCTCCAGGCTCTGAGCTGTCAGCATAGAGCCGGACATGGGGCTCAAACCCACGAACTGTGAGATCATGACCTGAGCCAAAGTTGGGCGCTCAACTGACTGAGCCACCCAGGCGCCCTTGTCCTTTCTCTTTTGATGTGATGTATCATGTTGATTGATTTTTGAATATTGAACCACTCTTGCATCCCAGAAATAAATCGATCATGATGAGTGATATTTTTAATATATTGTTGGATTCAGTTTACTTGTATTTCGTTTAGGACATTTGGATCTATGTTCATCAAATATTGGCCTGTCGTTAATTCTCTCTTTTAGTGGGATCTTTATCTGGTTTTGGTATCAGGGTAATGTTGGCTTCATAGAATGAATTTGGAAGTTTTCCTTCCTCTTCCAATCTTTCTGAAATAGTTTGAGAATAGGTATTAACTCTTCTTTAAATGTTTGATAGAATTTGTCTGTGATGCCATCCAGTCCTGGACTTTTCTTTTTTGGGGTATTTTGACTACTGATTCAATTTAATATCTGGTAATTGGTCTGTTGAAATTTTCTATTTTTTCCCGCTTCAGATTGTTTTTTTAATTTAAAAAAATGTTTATTCATTTCTGAGAAACACAGAGAGACTGAGCATGAGCAGGGGAGTGGCAGAGAGAGAATGAGACAAAGAATCTGAAGCAGCCTCCAGGCTCTGAGCTGTCAGCCCAGAATCCAATGTGGGTCTTGAATTCACAAACTGTGAGATTAAGACCTAAGTTGAAGTCGGACGCTCAACCAACTGAGCCACCCAGGCACCCCAGTAGATTATATGCTTCTAGGAATTTATCCACTTCTTCTTTGCTGTCCAATTTGTCAGCATATAATTTTTCAAATATTCTCTTAGAATTGTTGGTATTTCTGTGGTGTTGGGCTTTTTTCTCCTCTTTCATTTGTGATTTTGTTCATTTGGGTTGTCTCTCTCTCTCTCTCTCTCTCTCTCTCTCTCTCTCTCTCTCTCTCTTTCTCTCTCTTTCTCTCTCCCCCTCTCTTCCTCCTCCCAACCTTTTTAAAAATAAGTCTGGCTAGAGGTTTATTAGTTTGGTTGATCTCTTCAAAGAACCAGCTCCTGGCTACATCATTTATTTCTGCTCTAATATTTATTACTTCCTTCCTTCTGCTCCTGTTAGGTTTTGTTTTTATTCTTTTTCTATATCCTTTAGGTGTAAGGTTGGGTTTTTTTATTTGAGATTTTTCTTGTTTCTTTATGTAGACCTGTATTGCTATAAATTTCCCTCTTGGAACCACTTTTGCTGAATCTAAAATATTTTGGACAATTTTGTTTACATTTTTATTTGTTTCCAAGTACTTTTTAATTTATTTTTTGATTTAACACACACACACACACACACACAAGATTTCAGTATGCAATTAAAGTATTACTAAAAAAGAAGAAACTAAAGAGGTAGTTTTAATAGCATAATAAGAATTGGAGAGGAGGTAAGAGCTAAGTGAATAGAAAAGAACTGGTAGGGGAGAGACTTTGGGGAAGGGAGCTGAGGCATGTCTAGCAATGAAAAGAAAAAGATAAGTAGATGAAATAGAAAGAAGACATAAAAGGAAAACAGTTTATAGCAGTAGGAAGCTTAGGAGAAAGTGACTAAGACAGAAAACATGACTGAACCCCGAGCATTTCATATGTTCCTGTTTAAAAAATGACTACTAAGGAATGCAAGTGAGAAGGCTGACCCTCATCTGCTTTTAGGCAAGCTATTGAGAGCAGCATGAAAGGTTACCAGGAGAATACTCTTGGCCAAAAGTAACCACCCTCCTTCATAAAGAATGTGAAATCACTACCATTAAACTCATTCTTTGTATTGAGTCTTTGCGTTTCTCAGTATAATTCCATAAAAAATAAATTAAATTTATTTTAAGGGTTAAAATACACTTAACTTTGACGGGTACATGGACTCTTAATGAAAAATTAGTCTTTCAGATTACATTGAAATGTGCACACTACTCAAGAGGAACAAAGCACTTCATGATTTGACCTATCCAGCCTCATCTCTTCCTAATCCCTACCCTTTCACTTATTCACTCCACTCATAAATGAACATACCATGTTCTTTTGTGTTCCTGTGCCTTTGTGTATGACTTTCTCTCTTTTGAGAAGGCCCTCCTCTTAACTTTCTCCAAACCTCAGTTCAAAAATATCTCTTGTGAAACTTTCCTTGTATTGCCTTCTTTTGTACTTCCACTGCAATTTGCATATGCATTATTTTGAGCAATATCATTGATGTATTGTAATTAGTGGTTTCACTATTTTCCTCTTTAGACCAGTTTCATGCTCCTAAACTAACTGATGTTTATTTCATAATCACATATATCACATGGTAGAGGCCGCACTGTTTAAAACCTGAGGCATTGGAATCAGAGACACTTGAATTAGAATCCCTGCTCTGATATTCTCTGGCTGTGTGACCTTGGATAAGTTACATAACCTCTCTGATCCTCAATTTTGTCATGTAAAAACTAGGAATAACCATCACCACAACAATATTTAATAATATTATGGAGAGATTTAAATAAAATAATGTATGCATGCAAAAGTCCTCTGGCTGCTCAGATGTTTTAAGCCTCCATCTATGGAAAAATGCAAAAGACATAGTACTAGGAGTCAAGAATATTGAGTGCTATTTTGAGTTTCTGCACTGACCCACTTTTAATTCCCAGTAACTTACTCAAGTTCACTGTTTTTCCTATTTCCAACAAACATCATCAAGATATTGGTCTCCTGCATTCCCTATGTGACCAACCATTGAATTTAAACAGAGGGAGTAACCTGAAAGGAAATTGGAGCTTCTCAGAGTGAGGTAGTCAGGAAATGCCAGGTGTTGCTATGGTCATCTGAGAAATAGCCAGTCACTTTAATCATAATTTTTTACAATTTCTTGGGGGCTACTTATAATAATATGCCCAGGCCCTAAGCCAAGCACTTTATTTATAGTTCTCTGTTTTTAGTTATGCCAAAACCAAGGATTATTGGTCACCAGGCAGGAGTGCAATGAGAGTATTCAAGTATGGAATTGGGCAGCCTGGGAGCATATGACTTCATTCTTCAATAGCATCTTTTACTTTCGTGTAAAATTAATTTTTCCCTGTTCTTTCCTTTATTTACTGTCCCTTTAAATGTATTTACTTTGTTCAAAGAAATATGAAGAGAACTATGCCTTCAACCATTATGTGAAGTCCTATGTCATGTTTCAATGCTAGTTCATGAGGAAAGCTATAAAAGTTGAAACACCAGCTCTATAAAAACAGCAATAAGTGCCTTCTTACTGGAGTGAGGTTACTGCTAAGGTATAATTAGTAGTAGCATATATATTAGCAATTAGAAAGTCAGGAGAATCGAGACATGAACAAAAGACCATCTGTTATGAGAGAAATGTCCAACCCTCAAAATCAGTAGGTAATAGATGCTCTCATCTTGAAACATAATAAAGAGTTAAAGAATAACAAAGGAACATCTTATTGCTTGCTAAAAATACTCTTGGGAATTCCTCCAAAAGAGCTACATGATAATAGCAAAAATTCTGATTTTTAAAAAAATTGAGCCAGAAAAAGAACTGGAAACAATTTTCCTCTGACCTTATTCTGATGTTCAGGGACTCCCTCAAAGTAATTGCAGATCACAACCATTAATTGTTAAGGAAAGCAACTTTTGGTTATGATTAAAAACAGACTTTGAATTTAAAAATCACTTTAACTCATATATGAAAATCACATAAAGGATATTTAGTTAACCTCCTGAATGTAGTAGACCATGAGGAATTGCAAGAGACCCCATGGAGTAGGGACAAAAGCACAGATTTTAGAACCAGAGAAACCTGCATGTTAAGATTCTGCCTTCCCCACTTAATATGGGACCTTGGACAATTTTTTTAAAGTTTGTTAAAATTCAGTTTCCTTCATTGCAAAATAGAAATAATAATATTCCATAACTCAGTATTATTGTGAGGTTTAAAAGAAATAATAAAATCAAGCATTTAGCCCAGTTCTTCTTCTGCTGCTGCTGTTATCCTTGTGACAGAATTCTGGGCAGCATGGGCCAGGGAGTTATTCTGAGTGATAGTCTGATGTCTTTACCTCATGGTGGCAGTTGGGCCTGAGATCTACAAAATAATGATTAATATTAATACTCACTATATAGGGATATGAGAATGCAAGGAGATGATACAGGTAAATAGCATAGTACCTGGCAGGCAATATAGACTCAACTACTGTTATTATTATTGTTGTTATTATTAATAATTATTTAGCACAGTATCTGCATATAGACTCTCATTAGGTATTAGGTTTTATTGTTATTCCTAGGAATTTCCCCGTTCACCAAATAATTCCAAAAGGGCAGAGATGCCCCAGCATTGGCTGGTGTTTGGGGAAACACTACATTGCTGGTGGACTTGAGCAGTGATTCAGTGAGGTGGACAGAGAAGAGACAAGAGGAATGATACTAAAAAAAAAGAAGAAGAATGATACTGCTTATATAATGTAGATTAAAGAATGGGGATGTTATGCTAAATTAAAGTGACTAGGCATTCATTTAAAGATGTTCAATCCCTGCCTTAGCATATACATTTCTTCACATTATTTATCATGGTTATTGGAACAGTGTCACCAGGTTTCTAAGATAAAGCCACACTGAGAAAAAGGTTGATATCCTGTTTCTCTTCAGTTTTAATCTGATTATCAGATTGGAAAGGTAAATCTGAATTATTTCAGGTTTGAACATTCCATAAATTTATTGAGATGCACTTAAGTCAAAGTACTGGTTTGCATTCAATTGTAATGCAAGGTCAGAGTCTCTAACACAGCTGTCATATCAATCCTTTAGAGCTTATTTCCTCTGCAGGACTGTGGATGCTATTCTAGGGTGCTGTGGCTCCAGGGCCACCTAGGGTACTATGTGGGCTCGGGGAAACTACACTGAGAAAGTGTTCTTAACATTTTTATCCTCATAAATCAAGTTAAAAGAAGAATCAAAAACAATCTGAGAATGGCGGGAAAGCCTGTTCTTGGGTATAATGCTGGTAGCGCATGTTGGTTGTGGGGCTTACACACATATGAATTAGCTGGGGAACCGATGACCTCTCCTCTGTTTGTTTCACTAGGTCCCTGCTCAGTCCATTTGTAATGTAGGACTTTCCAAAACACCAGCCATGACTAGGGGCATCTTTGCCATTGGTATGTACTTTAGTGGACAGGGAGATTCTCAGGAGATTGTTTTGGGAGACTTAGACATTTAAGGTAAACTCTGTCTATTCGCATTTGCCACAAATCCCATTCTGTTACATTTGCTTATTCTTTGGATGATTGTGGTCATGACTAGGACAGGACTACCCAAGACAGTAAGTAGGCATTTGCCTGTGATAAGCTAATCTGAGCCTCTTATTCTTACTTCCCTCAATTCCTTCTTTCCTATTTATTCAAGTAGTAGATAATACTTGAGTATATCTATCATATGACAGACAAGCAGAATGTAGAACTAGAGATACATAACAGCAATCAAAACATGCCTGGTCCTTGACCTTGATTAGTCAGTACAGTTAGGATGTGAGCATTAATATCAGTCATACAATTGTACAAAGTGACAAGTGAATGGAGGTACTCCCTAATGCAAATTTTTTTAGCATTCTAATGTCAGTTATTCTTCTCCTTCACAAGATTTATGTCAGTTTTCCTTTCTCATGAGGAACTTCAAAATATATATAGAAACAAAATATGTGGAATTTAAGAAACAAAACAAATGAACAAAGTAGAAAAAGAGAAACAAAAGACTGACTTAAATACAGAGAGCAAACTGGTGGTTGCCAGAAGGGAGATAGTGAGGGGAATGGATAAAATAGGTGAAAGGGATTAAGAATATACTTATCTGAGTAATGTGCAGAATTGTTTAATCACTATATTATACACCTGAAACTAACATAACACTATATTATGTTAATTATACTAGAATTAATATAACACTTTATATTTTATGTTAACTATACTGGAATTAAAGATTAATTAATAATAAATATTTATATAGCATATATAATGGTATTATAATATCATTATAATATATATATGTAATACCATATAGTATATATAATACTGTGTGTATACACAGATACACATATTTAATGTAGAGATTTGAAATACACATATTCCAAGGATACTGAAACTCTTGGAAAGATAGGGACTCAGTACATGGAGGAATGAAGGCATTTAGGAAATATGACTGCTTCTAAGCAGTTTACCTATTCTCACTGTGATACAGGAGAAAATAATTAAATTATAATCTTTAATTTCTGAAGATACTCTTGTTTTATTTTTAAGTGCCTCTTTCCTAAAGAGTTCACAGTTATGTGTGCTAAATGATTTATACATACATTCTTCGTCTATCTTAATGAAGAGCTTGATCAAGAAGTAGAAGAAATTTAAAATTTAAGTGATATTCCAATCCACACTACAAGCTACTGGAGAAAAAAGAATGGCCTTATTATGGATAGCCCAAACTCCTTGGTTTTAAGCTCTGTGATGATTAACAGATGCCAACTCCACAGGTAGATGGCATAAGAGACTGCCTGTTAAATGGGATGTGAGAGACACTGGAAGCTTTAGCCACCAGCTTCCTGAGAAGTAGAAACCTCCTCTACTATTTCAGTGAGTCCTTCGGGGTTTATGGAAATCTATATTTGAAAGTGAAATATCTGCTTTGAAAGGGTACCACCACACAGTTCCATCCCATGGAGGAAATGATTATTGGGATAGTGGATTTTCGCCTGTGGTGAAGGTTTCAGAAAAGGTCTAGAATCTAAAAATGTCTTTGGGTAGATTTCTACAATTCAATATTAGTGGATGCTAAGGCCATTGAATGCCACTTGATACCAGCTGCAAGCTGAGATATATGTACATGAAAATTGAAAATATAGAGCATCAAGTGACAGGAAAATAGACATTGAGAGGAGATAGAATGTGTGTACACCTAAGACAACCTTTCCCTGTTTTATCATACTGTTAGACTAACAGTATCCTTCTTTATAGAGCTAATCCCAATATAAGCCCTAGGCTTTAAGCTCTATATCTAGCTGCTCCACTCAGCTATAAGCCCTTTGAATTTAGGAACCTGGATTTTAGTGTTTTTTTTTTTTTTATCATTTGCCCCCAGGACTGACTTGATACATGATAAATGTTTAGTAAATGCTGGGTGAAAAAAATAAATGTTATATCACATTTCTGAAAGTTTTGAATCTTCTCTCACATTCTTTATTCTGGTAAAATGTCTTCTTTCTTATTTTTATTTTTTAATAGTTTACTGTCAAATTGGTTTTCACATAACACCCAGTGCTCTTCCCCACAGGTGCCTTCCTCCATTACCACCCCCTCCCTTTCCCACTCTCCCTTCAACCCTCGGTTCGTTTTCAGTATTCAATAGTCTCTCAGGTTTTGCATCCCTCTCTCTCCCCAACTCTCTTTCCCTCTTCCCCTCTTCATGGTCCTCCATTAAGTTTCTCCTGTTAGACTTATGAATGCAAACATATGGTATCTGTCCTTCTCCACCTGACTTATTTCGCTTAGCATGACACCCTCGAGGTCCATCCACTTTCCTACAAATGGCCAGATTTAATTCTTTCTCATTGCCATGTAATACTCCATTAATCCATTCATCAGTTGATGGACATTTAGGCTTTTTCCATGATTTGGCTATTGTTGACAGTGCTGCCATGAACATTGGGGTACATGTGCCCCTATGTGTCAGCACTTCTGTATCCCTTGGATAAATCTCTAGCAGTGCTATTGCTGGGTCATAGGAGAGTTCTACTGATAGTTTTTTGAGGAAGCTCCACACTGTTTCTAGAGTGGCTACACCAGTTAACATTCCCACCAACAGTGTAGGAGGGTGCACGTTTCTCCACATCCTCGCCAGCATTCATAGTCTCTTGATTTGTTCATTTTGGATATCATCCATGACCATCCTATCTAAAATTGCACATTCATGCTCCACACCTTAACTTGCTTTATTTTGCTCTATAGCAATTATCACTATATTAAATTATATCATATAATTAATTCATTGTGTTTATTATCTGTCCCCTTTTCTAGAATCTAACTTTTGTAATGGCAGGGACTTTGTTTGCTTGTTCACAGCTGCATCTCTATTACAAAACAGTGTCCAATACAAAATAGCATCTCAATAAATATTTGTCAAAGAATGTACCAGCAGCTCTAGGAATGATCTCCCAAATAGCTTTGCTCTATTGATTTTTGTTAAATTTGGAGTCTGAAGAATATCAGATAATATTAAATACAAACCCTTAGAAAGAGAAAGATTGCTTCTAATTCTATGTTTCATTGCTCCAAATAGTCAATAAAGTGGTAAGAATAATAAAAAAGTAAAACAACATTGAATAAGAAATCTTGCCAACATCAATATGTTTTCATCTTATCAGGGACAGGTGGTTTTTGTAAGTACTTTTTTATTTCAAAAGGGTGGCATTGTTTGAATTAATTTACAAGTTACAATCCTCAGTGTGATTTTTCCCATCTCGATTATCATTTTCTGAAATATTTTCAATGACATTGGCTTCATGCTGAAAATAGAAAACATATTTGAAGAGCTGCATGTAGCTCACGATTAACTGAAACTGTGCAATCATTATCCTCATGTGTTTTCGCAAATGTTCTACTTCTTTAAGATAAGCTACTGGGTGGGTCAGTCGGTTAAACGTCCAACTTTGGTTCAGGTCATGATCTCACAGCCCATGGGTTTGAGCCCCACATCAGGCTCTCTGCTGACAGCACAGAGCCTGGAGCCTGCTGCAGATTCTGTGTCTCCCTCTCTCTCTCTGCCCCTCCCCTGCTCACTCTCTGTCTCTCAAAGTAAAATAAAGACATAAAATTTTTTAAAAATAAAAAAAATAAGATTCAGAGTCAGGAAGAATATTTTACAACCAAAAGGGGAGTATTTGCCTTGTTTAATTAAATGTCCTGTATCTAACAGTTTGGTTAATGAAAACAGTCCCTTGTGGCAAATTCAAATTCTCATTTAGCACCTCTCCCAAGCAAATAGCTTTCTACCCATCATATAATTTTGCCTTGAAGCATAATGGCGATGGGCAATATGGAGAGACTTGGAGTCAAATTCCACTTTTATTTTTATTTTATTTTATTTTAAAAAAATTTTTTCCATAATATTTTATTGTCAAATTGTTTTCCATACAATACCCATTGCTCTTCCCCTTAAGTGCCCTCCACCATCACCACCACCTATTTTCCCTCCTCCCGCTTCCCCCTCAACCCTCAGTTCATTCTCAGCATTCAATAGTCTCTCAAGTTTTGCATCCCTCTCTCTCCCCAACGCTCTCTCCCTCCTCCGCTCCCCCTGGTTCTCCATTAGGTCTCTCTTGTTTTCCTGCTAGAC
>NC_043717.1:70663875-70694693 GCF_006229205.1 Suricata suricatta
GTCCAGGGCCTGCTGTTTCAGGAGATATTCTCTTAATGATATCTCTCTGTTTCTCTTGTTGTGCCTGTGAGTATTTTATTTCCCTACTCTGCAATATTTGGGACTCGCCTTCTTGCACACTTTGGCTTGTTTCTTGGTGTAGTCCTATGAAGGAAAACAGACTGACAAACACCGAGGGAACAGAAGCACACATACACACAGACAAATCAAACAAAGAAACACATTACAGGGGGGAATGAAAAGAATGGGAATGGGAGGGAAAGAGACGAAAGGAAGAGAAGAAGAGAAAAATAAAAAGAAAAGAGAAAGAAGAAAAGACAAAAAATATATATATATAAAAGGGGGTCGGAGACAACAAAGGACAGTAGACCGTTTAAATGTGTATAACCAGTTTAGGGGAGAGGTAAGTATGAGATACAGGAGAATATATCTGGTTTGAAAGAAGGTGAAAAAGTAAGGGAGAAAGGAGAAAGGAATATAAGGAGTAAAATTTAAAGGAATTGAGTAAAGAAAAAGGAAAAAAAGGTAATAATGACAATGAAATAAGTACGAAACTAGTGAAGAAAAAAAAACTTTTTTGTTATATATTAAAAAAACAAACAACCAATACAAAACAAAACAAACAAACAAAAGAAAACGGAAAAAAAAAGCAAGCAGCAGCTCCTTCTGGTGGATAGGCTTGGTTTGATGTGGTAAGTCTTGGAGTCTGTTCTCAGAGGCTAGGCCCCTGCCTGAGGCGAAATGAGCAGCAGGAGGTGAAGTGCACGCCTTCACAGTCCCAATTGCAGAGTCCCCACCCCCAGTCAGGATCACGATTGCAATGGGGGAAAGGAAAAAAACAAAAAGCAAAAAACCGAGTCTCTCTTAGTTTCTGATAGCTTTGCTCAAGCCGCTGTGCGTGCGCTGCTGGAAATGAGCTGGGAGCTCCTACAGTTTAAGCATGCGCCCGGGCCTCCACCCACCACCGACTCTTTGTTGAGGGTCCCATCGGTGTGCGCCTTATTTCTTCCCTGTGGGGACCTGGGATTCGCGCAGTCCGTGCAGGGGGTGAGGTGTGCCGTGGAAATGCGGTCTGTGGTCCCGTTCCCAAAACCATGTTCGAATTGCTCGCACCTGGCACAGTCTCCGCTCCGGCTGCTTCCCGCCGGGCAGCCCGCCTCCCCAGAGCAGCCGCTTCTCACAGCCACAGACGCCCCTGATTCCCCGCCGGGATGGCTTAGGGCTGGAAGCTATTCCTTCTCTTGCGCCACCCCAGTTCGGGATTCTGGCTACCCAGCAGTTATCTATGGAGTGGGTTTCTGTCTCCAAGCGCAGCCAAGCCTTCTATACCTCTTCCCCAGAGACCTTTCTATGAGCTTGTTCCGACTCTGTCTCTTCCCTTTGTCTCCCGGGCGCCGCACACTTGCGCCACGTTGGGCTGGGGGTCTTACCTCCCCTGCCCGTCCCAGGCTGGCCTGTTTTCGGATCTCCCCCGTTCGCCCCCACTCACTCAGGTATCCTTGAGGTTCTATTCCTTCTGGAGTTCGTATTTTCTCCTTCCGCTCTCTCAGATGAACGTAATATCCTTCTCAGTTCGAAAAATGGTGCAGACGGAGTTTAAGGAGCTCCCTTCCTCTCTGCCATCTTGGCTCCACCCCCCCAAATTCCACTTTTAATCAGGAAGTAGAAATAGTCCTTTCATCTTCCAGGTTTATCTTTAGATGATATATATGTGCCACATTCTTTTCCAGAAGTTCATCCCCTGGACTTAGCTATAAACACTATCAGCAGACAGATATAAGCTTTTACACTGCTTAAAGTAACACAAGAGAAGATAGTAATGTATGACCATGATATGAACAGAAATAATAGCACAAAATTCTGTATGTGAACTGGGACATGACTAAATAAAGAAAAAATGATGTTGTTAGAATCAAATTATGGTTTAGAGGTTCTTTCATTAGGAATTCGAAAGCAGGTGAAGAATGAGTGGTGGTAACAAAGACTGAAAACTAGATGTTGCTGCTTTTGTTGTTTGGGGCAAATGGTAGTTTCTGAAAGATTCACTGGTTGAGCAGAAAGGGTGTAATTCTACAAGAAAAAGAAAAAGGAGTAATTAGTACCATTAACTGCAAGCATTAACAAGTCTCTGTCCAATTTCCCTATAACATATAGCTTCTGGGAGGTGTGTTGGGTGGTGTTCAGTAAAAGAAGAGAGCATATTAATGATGACGGAGATGGAGTAGTTATAAATTTGGCAAGAAATTCTCATTAATTGTATTTTTTGTTAACTTTTTGCCAGTTTATGATTTGTGAGTGGAATTGCTATGTTGTTTTTCACGCTTTTCTTTTGCTTTTCTTAAGTAGCAGTGATAGATTTTTTTTGGATGGAAATGCATTTTCTATGCCTACTGATATCAAGTCAGGCTTTTTCTTTTCCAACCATTTTTTTCCTGTGATGACATTTGAAAATGAACTTTCAATGTTTTCCACTGTGTATCATAGGGGGAATATAGAGAAAAACTCTTTTGAGATATCTTGTTTTGTTCCTGCCTAGAACTATTATCAGTTTCACAAACTCTTTAGCTTTCCTGTCTTTAAAAAGGATTGAGGAAGAAAAAAGAGGAGTCTGAAAACATATTTTCTTACTTAAAACAGGTGAATCCTTTAATATGATTTTATTTGAAAACCTGCAACTCTAATTATTGATCAACAATGTTGTCAGGACCACTTTTTTTTTTTTTTTTTGCTGTTTGCTTTTTGAAAAGCATGTGACATGGCAATCATTTCCTCTGTCCTCTAAGTAGCCAGATTGCTATACTTTCCTTAAGCAGTAAACTGCCCTGACTTCAATTTTGACTTCAGCATATTACTGGCCTTCTCTTAAATGCCAAATTAGTCTTTAAAGCACATAGGATTAATGTTAAAAATTATTCCACTCTTTTTCATGTTAGTTCAACAATACTGAAATATACCCCTCCCCTTTTCCTCTTTTTGAGTGTAGGGGCTATAAACTTGATTTGATTTCTTAAAGCACCAAAAAGTCACCTTAATAACACCATGAAACTTATTAGATTGTGTTACTTCAAATAAAATAATAAAACATTGCATAAGGGTGTTCATAAGTTATTTACAAGGAAAAGTCATTCATAAATAATTATCAATATATTTTATATTCCCTCCCCTTTTCCTTCCACAGGAATCCATAATAGTCACAATATTCTGTAATTTTTGGCATAAGGCATTTTATGAAAGAAAAGAGTGTTGTTTAAATAACTGCACCTATTTTTGTAGTCAAAGTGAGAAGAAGAAGAAAGCCAGCTGGTTTATTTGGGGAAATGTATTAATGTACTTTTTGGTCATAAAAGAAAGACCCTGAGCTGAGGGTAGAAGTTGACACAAATAGGAACTAAGTTTCTCTTCTCAATAAGGAAACAACATTTTGAATTTTCTACTACGTAGGCAAAGAGACAAGAAGAAATACCAGGAATCTGACAAGAGTTGATGGGAAAATGTGCTCCAAAATCATGGCAGCTGGCCAGTAATGAAACATAACTATGACAGAAATTGATGTTTGACAATCTATTTTTACCAGTTGTTACCTATTCTGAGAAGTAATCCCTGCCATTAGGCTAACTTTAGTAAAATTCTATTACATGCAAAAGCACTGTGTTAGTGGTACCTTAAGGAGTCATGCCCAGTGGTTTATATCTATACATGGAATGAATCAGTTCAGAGAGAATAGTTATCAGTAATAATAATGCCAAGATGGCCAAAGTAAATCAAGAATTCAGCTAGAAGCTGGAATTCAGAATTAAAGGTAACAAATAATAATGACTAGGAGATACAGGAGGATATTAGGAAGAGTGATGGGCTTCCTGAAATTATATAAAATAGAGATTGAATGTTTTTTTATTAGACATTTAACGAAATAATTAGCCCCAAAATCCAGAAAGCTAGGGGATATTCCGTTTAAATTTGTGAAAGGGAACTTAAACACACACCTCTAGAGGCATGGTAAATATATGGATATTCATGTGTTCAGATTTTACATACTTTTCTTTATTATACTTCATCAGATTTGCTGTCTTTAAAATTGTTCAAGATCTACTTGCAATACCTTTATATTTTACTTGAGTTTAAATTTTAGATGTATTAAGTCTGTCATTCTGTTTTTGGTGAAGCCCTGGACATAATTTGTTATAGTGATTTTTTAATCTGAGTTTTCAAGTTAATGATTATAATAGTACCATAGTGATAAGTTTCTTATTAAAAACTGCACTCCCTAGCATGTTCTGTAGCATACCTAATCCTCTTCAGAAAGGGAAATATGTTAAAAAAAATTGGGAAACACTGAACCAGAATCTGCCAAGATTAAATTCTGAATTCACATCAGCAAAGTAATGACTCTAAAAGGTTCCACCAAGGGGAAAAATTACTTGATGTGATTTGCAAATCACTTTATGTGATTTGACTATTGAACTCATTTTTTATCTAATACTTATTAATGTCCCATGGACCTAATGTTCCTTACAACAAAAGAATCTTAAGTGTTTTTATATTATCTCATTATTTTCACAAATATAATATAAAAGTGGATTTACTGGTCAAAGGGAAAAATCATATAATTCCATTTGTGTTTAATGCATATTTATATATAAAGAGATTATACTGCAAACAATTTATGTGTTCTATTTCATGAGAAAATTGAATTCAATCTGATTTCTTCCATCTTATACTCTACTTACATTTACTATTTCATTCTCTCTTTATTCTCTTTAATATAATGTTTATTAAATTCCACTGAACAGATATTATGAAATATTACTAGAATGCTTTGATATAGTAATGCAGTTATCTTTTTTTTGTATATGAGTCCCTCATTTCTTAATCCAGTTTCTCATATAGTTTTTATAGCTCCCTCCACCAACCGCAGCTTCAATGAAAGAACAAGAAGCATTATTATGATTCTATTGACCAGAGGGCAAAACCAAAATAGTTAAAGGAATTTGTCTAACATCTATGAGAAAAACACTTTATCTTAATTTAGGGCTTTGTAATTCCAAGTCTCTGGTTAGCTCAAGGCCCTCTTCAATTCACAGCAGCCCACAAGACAGGTCCCTAAAATACCCTGGGGCATGGACTACTGTGGATCCAAGCCAAATTCTCTAACTAAGATTCCAAGAAATGAAAGCACAGAAGGTTTAAGCTAACTAGCCAAGATCACACAGCTAGTTGGCAGCAAAGTAGAAACAGTAAGTTATTCAACTTAGTCGTGGTTTATCTTTCTTATGGAAATATCCAGATATTTTTATGTTTCCAAAACCAACAACTACTATCCATAACATACACATATAAACACAAGCCAAAGAAATACCACATTTGGAAAAAGATATCAGTGAGACATTTTACTGGGCCATTTACTAAGTTTAAAGAAAATGACAAAAACATTTCCTTTTGGAAAACTAAGAGTTTTTATTTATATGCAAGGTTTATTGGGAACATTTGCCTGTCTGTCCAGCACATGCTTTGATATCATAGTCCAACTGAAGTGTTGATAGGTGTCAAAAGCCCACATGTTGAGGGATTTCTAAAATCTTATTAGTGTGAAACAATAATACTTTTATGGCATGAGTTTGAAATTAATATTTATTTATAAAAATTGGCCATGATAGTACTTTTGTAGCTATTAAACCTAAATATGATAATAGTATACAACTTGAAGGGGGTAAATGAAGGCACATGGATATCGACATTATGAGAAATTTTAATGGCCAACAAGTACATGGTAATCTGCATCACTAATCACCAGAGAACAGCAAATCAAAATCACAGTGAGATATTACTTATACCTCTTTAGGGGGGCATTTTTTAAAGTTTTTATTATTATTTTTAATAGTTTATTGTCAAATTGGTTTCCATATAACACCCAGTGCTCTTCCCCACAAGTGTCCTCCTTCATTACCACCACCTCCCTTCCCCCTTCCTCTTCAACCCTTGGTTCCTTTTCAGTATTCAAGTCTCTCAGGTTTTGAGTCCCTCTCTCTCTTCAACTCTCTTTCCCCCTTCCCCTCCCCATGGTCCTCCATTAAGTTTCTCCTATTCTTCTGTTAGACTTATGAGTGCAAACATGGTATCTGTCCTTCTCTGTCTGACTTATTTCTCTTAGCATGACACCCTCAAGGTCCATCCACTTTGCTACAAATGGCCATATTTCATTCTTTCTCATTGCCATGTAATACTCCATTGTATGTATATAAACCACATCCTCTTGATCTGTTCACCAGGTGATGGACATTTAGGCCCTTTCCATAATTTAGCTATTGTTGACAGTGCTGCTATGAACATTGGGGTACATGTGCCCCTATGTGTCAGCACTTCTGTATCCCTTGGGTAAATCTCTAGCAGTGCTATTGTTAGAATGGCTATTATCAAAAATATATGAGATAAAAAATGTTGACAAGGGTGTGGAAAAAAGGGAACACTTGTGCATTGTTGGTAGGAATATAAATTGGTACAATCACTATGGAAAACTTTATGAGGGTTCCAAATAAAACTAAAAATAGAATTATAATATGAATCAGAAATTCACTTCAGGGTATATATCTAAAGAAAATAAAATCACTGGGTATATATCTAAAGAAAATGAAATCACTAATCACTATCTTAAAGATTCCTGCACCCTCATATTCATTGCAGCATTATTCACAATAAACAAAACATAGAAACAACCTAAGTGTCCATAAAAGATCAATGGATAAAGGAAATGTGGTATATATTTCTTTGATATGTATATGTTTGTATATATATATATATATATACACATACATATATACACACATATATATGCATGTATATACATATATACACATATACATACAATGGAATATTATTAAGCCATATAAATGAAATCTTTGCATTTGTGACAACATGGATGGACCTTAGAATTATTCTAAGTGACAGAGAAAGAAAAATACTATATGATCTTACATGTATGTGGAATCTAAAAACATCAAATTTATAGAACCACGGGGTAGAATGGTGGTTGCAAGAGGCTGAGGGGTGGGGGAAAGGGGGTGATGTTGGTTATAAAATTTAAGTTATAAGATGAATAAGTTCCAGAGATCTAAGGTACAGAATGGATACTATAGTTAACAATATTTTCCTGTAAATTTAAAAGCTGCTATGAGTGTAGAGCTTTAATGTTCTCACCATAACAAGAAAATGGTAACGGTGAGAGATGAAATATATATTAGCTAATCTTATTGTGGTAAGCATTTCACAATATATACATGTATCAAATCTTCATATTGTATGCCTTAAACTTATATGGTGTTACATGTGAAATATGTTTCAACAAAGCTGGTGGAAAAAGATTACTATATTTTGTCTTCACATAGAGACTTGTTCAAGATGATGGAGAAACTCCATCTTAACTCACAACTTTGTGTATGGTTCTGTGAAACACATAAATCTAGAAGATGGAGTCATTCTTTTGTGGATATTAATATGCACAAATTTACTGATGTATATTGTTTTATAATCCCCTAGAAGACAAAAGGAGTAGAAAACTTTAGCAAGTGGAACAAGAAATGCACAAGTATAACCTAAGAAGGCTGAGTGGGAATGTTATGTGATGATGCTGATTACTTGAATGTCAAAATTGATTGTTGGATTGGAAGGGAAAAGAGAGAAACGATAGGGAAGATAGTGATGTTACTTGAGAAAGGTTATAGGAAGCTGAAATTGAAACACTGTATGATAGTGATTTGTGGGGAAGGAATAAGCAAGGTGTGTGGAGCTGACAGGGGAGGGGTAATGGGCCTCAATAGAATGGAGGATTCTTGTCAGTGAAGAGAGAGAGGAAAGGTTAGATTGTTATAGGGGGCTAATTATGCTAGACTGGGGAGTATGGACTGGATATGAGTGTCAGATGGCTGGATTAGTAGTGAGCAGGGGAAGCAATAGTCATCAAGCACCTTCCAAGTGCCAGTCCATAGGCCAGAAGCTTCACATTTATTATCTCACTGAAATCTGCCTAGCATCAATCTAAGAGATATTTACTTTTGAATCTATACTCATGCTCTGCTTTCCCTTATATTACAATGGCTGAAGAGTTCAAGCCCCTATCAAAGGGCAGCCTGGCCTTACGTGCTCTAATCCCATTGCCTCAATTCTCTTTCTACTGGAACGTATCCATTGGCATTCAAACATGCTCTACTCTTTACTGTCTGAAATAAAAAAGCAACTGAAACACTTCAACCTCCACTTCTCCCTTAGCTACTGCCCCATATATCTACTCCCTTTCATGAAAGAACTTCTTGAGTCTTTCACCCTCATTGATCCTGTTTCCACACGTCTAAATGGCTTTTGAATACAGGTAGGGGCAGAGCAAGGGGAACACTCTTTCCCCTTAAGTCCAATTATCCAAAAGTGTTATGCAGTCATAATGATTGTTAATATAAGTATAAAATATAGAATATAAAATAAAACTATTAAAATAAGTTGTGGGAAAGCGTTACCATGAGACAGAGAAATTAGTCACAGCTTTTCAATTTTTATAAAATGTACTTGATCCCTCACCAATTGCCCAAACCCTATTCCTCTGGCCTGGACACACCCATAGCCTCATGCCCAAAATTTGGTCATGAATTCTCTCAATTTTTGTTTATTTGGGAACACTTTTATCTCTCCTTCTATTTTGAATGACAGGCTTGCTGGATAAAGGATTCTTGGCTGCATGTTTCTTCTGTTCATCACATTGAAGATTTCCTGCCATTCCTTCCTGACCTGCCAAGTTTCATTAGATAGGTCTGTAAGCACTCTGATGGGTTTCCCTTTGTATGTGAGGGGGGCCCTTTTCTCCCTAGCTGATTCAGTTAATCATGTCTTCTTGGACCACTATTTCTCCTGGATAACTTGACATTAAAAATTTCCTGGTTTTTTACTAGCTTGTTGTCCAGTCATTCTCACTCACCTTTACTTGTTCTCCCTTTTCTCTCTGATCTTTAACTTTTGAACTGTAGGGCACTAAGGCAGAGGATGCACAGATGGTGTTTGGTATCTCCTCATACCACTTTGGTGGAAGAACACAGGGGCTATATAATTTCTTTCTATGTACATGATTTGTGATTGAACCTCCAGTTCTCTGTCTCCTGGTCCTGCTGAAAATTTAATTTTCTACATTTTGAATTAATTTCTAGCTCCTACTTTATAACTCTGCATTGTATATGTATTTTGTGTCCCTTCAGAAATGTATCCTTTGAGATGTGTCATCCTGAATCCACTTCTTACTTAACTAAACTAGCACATTAAAGGACACAGAAAGGGATGTTAAGGTAGGATCAAAGCCTATCAGCTATGATGTCATATCAAGAAAAAAAATGTCATGCTTCAACAGTATGAGGAAATGGGCTTTCCTTGGTTTAAGGACTGAAAGGGGATAATTTATAGTGATGATTAAAGGGAAAAATACGTATAACTTGGCTTAGAGGGCGATGTAAAACTCTGAAAATACCTCTAATTGTGCAAACATTGACAGGATAAAATATTGATTTAGGTTAGTAAAAGGTACAAAAGGGCTCTAACTAACAATAATGAAATTACACATAAAGAAACCAGTGAGAATGCAATGTAAATATTAGAATAAATATATGGTATAAACTTTGGAAAGCGTTTTAAAGGGGATTTTTACAAATAAAAGGAAACCAACTCTATATGATGAAAAAAATGCCAATTAGACAAAATCAGTGACATCCTCAACTGTAAGTTTATACAGAAAAGAACACTAGTACTTTGTCTAGTGTGTCTTTAATAGGGATGAGTTTTTGTTCTTCCCAACATACCTATAAATGGATTTGGGGTCTGCCTATAGTCATCCCCTGATCATTTTTCGTTTTTTCATTCTCTCAAAATTTTGTTCAAGATCCTTGCTCTTTTGAAAAACAAACCCCAATTATCAGTACACCTTTAAATATCTGAGTAAATATGCTCTTTTTGTACATGAAAACTTTTATTCTGTACTTGAAAATTATAGACCTGAAAATGAGCCTATGTAGTAAGAATAAACAATATTTACAAAATGATATAGCTCACCCAAGGGAAACCGTAGGCTAAGAGGATACTTGAACATCTAGGAAGCTGGATATTTCTAGGTGACTCTGGAGTAGAATTTGCTATGGTTCAAGGATATAATACAGGCAATGCACTGTTTATCCATCCCTTCTTCCTTTTAAGCACATCCCCTATTCTTTTAAAAACAATAATTACCAACTTGTTTTCACATCAGAGCACAAATAAAAAAGGAAAATATGTGTGTGGCTCACTGGATATCAGAGGAGATTAGCCACAAACTGGCTGCTTCAGGCTCTGCTCAACCATCCCACTAATGGAGGGGATTGGTATGTTGGCTTATCTGGAATCTATTCTTGGCAAACCAGTGTTCTTCAAAACAATGGTTGGGGAACACTGTCATAAAAGCTTTTGTTTAGTCAAGGAAGACAGCTAGTCTCCAACTCTCAATTCTTTCTTCCATTCTCCCTCTTTTATGACCTTATTTTTTAAAGATTTTATTTTTAATTAACTTCTACACCTAACATGGCTTAAACTTACAATCTCAAGATCAAGAGTTGCATGCTCTAATGACTAAGCCATCCAGGCACCTCTCTTTTACTACCATCTTATGGCTGTAATGAAATAAGTTCTTGTACCTTCCACCATCCCCTTTTCTACCCATTTATTCCTTAGATACGATTGCCCCAACAGTTTCTCCCACGATTCTTATAATGTGGAAACAGAGCCATGATCAGTATACCATCAGGAGAATGTTAGGCATTTTGTAGTTCTCTCGGAGACATCTGAATTTACTAGTATATCGTCCAAGTTCCAGTATAAGGTAAGCAATTGTTATGAACTTCTTAAACTGACCAATAAGAGTTTGTCTGTTTTATATTTAGATTGTCCTTTTTATCCTGGAAAGAACCACAGTATACCAACCACCAGCAGAGAGTTATAATTTCTCTGAAGTTACCAGCTTTAAGTAGTAACAACACCTAAGATTCTGGAGTTATTGAGTCTAATTTTATGAATATCAACTGCGGTATTTTAATTTCATATTCCTCAACAGACCTAAGGCTGAGTACTGTTTCAAAATTGGCTAAAGAAACAACTCTTCAAGAAATAAGCCAAAGTACACTACTCTAAATTCATTAAACCCAGTACTCAGAATACTTGATAGAAAGCTCTGAACATTTACTAGAATGTCAAAAAATGAGAATATAGTAGTCTTTGCATCTGAGGGAGTCAATGAAATAAGTGGAAAGTATACAGAACCAAAACTTAGGAGTTCTGGGTTCTCCCTAGACCTGGCCCTGTCATTTGAAAATATTGTGTACTTAGATCTATTAAATCCTCCCAGGTCTTAATAACCACATATTTTAAAATGAATGAGCTTATCACACATAGTGAATTAAAACAAGCATGTTTCTCCATCCCATCTTCCAACCTCACTAAAATTATGTTAAGGATATAAAAAGATATGATTTACCAAAGAAAAAAACTCCAGTTGAATAGAAAATGACAGCACAGTAGAGAAGGCAATAGAATTTTAGAAACTGGAAAGCAGATGGACAAGTGTTAAACTGACTCAATAGACCTTGAATAAGTGAAACTTAAGCCTGCAGATGAGGGGAGTGTGTAGGCAAGAAGCAATACCATTCTTAAAAAACTAAAAATACTAAATACTTCTTAAGGCAGGGCAGTAGGGTGAGACTAAAAACATGCTACCAGATTAAATGTCTTTAAAGCAAGGAGTTAGACCCCTGCCACAGATCCCTTTCTCATTCTGTCCTCCCAGACAACTGCTTCTGCCACTCCCAAACATCAAGGTTCACTTTCTGGAGGGGCTTAAGTACTCAGGCTTTGTACTCAGGTGCAATTGAGGACAGAAGAGATGCCTTTATACTAAAAACAGGGGAACTAAGAGAAACTCTGCTTATTGAACAGTAAAAGCTCCAATTCCCTTTCATACTCAGCTACAAGCAGCTGTCAACCAGCTTTCTACTTCAAAGTATACATTGAGGCAAGACTAAGAGCTCTAGAAGGGGTATCTCCAAGAAGAACATTAGACTGATAGGGTACTGATATATTTGTGTCTTCAGAGGACGTTTTTGATTCTTTAGAGAATTTGGGATGAATTACTAGTACATAGAACACTGTGCAAATGAAAAAAAAACAAGCTAATTAATGAGCACTGGAAACTAACAATGTCATACAAAAAAGGAAAGATAATCATAATAAACTGGGTAGCTCACCTCTAAATAATATTATAGTGTCATACTAATGTAAACACTGAACTGATTTAACTAAATGTGGTATATGCAATGTGAAAAGAAGGGACACATACAAAAGCTGAATTTTCAGCGTATAATACGAAGTCAGCAGTTACTATTTATTTTTATCTTTTACATAGTTTATTACCAAGTTGGTTTCTATATAACACCCAGTGCTCTTCTCCACAAGTGCCCCTTTCCATGACCATCTTTCCCCTTTCCCCCTCCCACTTCAGCCCTCAGTTTGTTTTCAGAATTCATGAGTCTCTCATGATTTGCCTCACTCCCTCTCCCTAACTCTCCACCCCCCTTTTCCCCATCCCATGGTCCCCTGTTAGGTTTCTCCTGTTAGACATATGAGTTAAAACATATAGTATCTGTCCTACTCTGCATAAATTATTTCAGTTAGCATGACTCCCTCAAGGTCCATCGACTTTGCTACAAATGGCCAGATTTCTTTCTTTCTCATTGCCATGTAGTATTCCATTGTACAAATAAAAAAAATCGTCTTGATCCACTCATCAAATGATGGACATTTAGGCTCTTTCCATGATTTGGCTATCGTTGAAAGTGCCACTACGAACATTGGGGTATATGTGACCCAATGCATCAACACTTCTGTATCCCTGGAGTAAATCCTCAGCAGTGCCATTGCTGGGTCATAGGGGAGTTCTACTGATAGGTTAAGGAACCTCCACACTGTTTTCCAGAGCGACTGTACCACTTTACATTTCCACCAACAGTGTAGGAGGGTGCCTATCTCTTCACATCCTCACCAGCATTTATAGTCTCTTGACTTGTGCATTTTAGCCACTCTGACTGGCATGAGGTGATATCTCAGGGTGGTTTTGATTTGTATTTCCCTGATAATAAGTGAGGTTGAGCATCATTTAATGTGCCTATTAGCCATCTGAAAGTTCACCTTGGAGAAGTGTCTATTCATATCTTCTGCCTATTTCTTCACTGGATTATTCCTTTTTCAGGTGTGGAGATTGGTGAGTTCCTTATAGATTTTATATACTAGCCCTTTATCTGATATGACATTTGCAACTAACTTTTCCTATTCTATTGGTTGCCTATTAGTTTTTTTTTTTTATTCTTTCCCTTCCAGTGCAGAAGCATTTTATCTTGATGAGGTCCCAATAGTACATTTTTGTTCTTGATTCCCTTGCCTTTGGGAATGTGTCAAGTAGGAAATTGCTGTGATTGACGTCAAGGAGGCTATTTCCTGCTTTCTCCTCTAGGATTTTGATGGTTTTCTGTCTCACATTCAGGTCCTTCATACATTTTGAGTTTTATTTTTGTGTGTGGTATAAGTAAAGTAAAGTAATCTAGTTTCCTTCTGCTTGTTGCTGTCCAGTCCTCCCAGCAACACCTGCTAAAGACGATGCCTTTTTTCCATTGGATACTCTTTCCTGCTTTGTCAAAGACTACTTGGCCATACATTTGTGGGTCCAGTTCTGGGTGCTCTATTGTATTCCATTTGTCTATGTGTCTGCTTTTATGCCAATTCCATAGTGTCCTGATGATGACAGCTTTGGAGTAGAGGCTAAAGTCTGGGATTGTGATGCCTCCCGGTTTGGTTCTCTTCTTCAGTATTACTTTGGCTATTCGGGGTCTTTTGTGGTTCCATACGAATTTGAGGATAGTTTATTCTAGCTTCGAGAAGAATGCTGGTGCAATTTTGTTTGGGATTGCATTGAATGTGTAGATTGCTTTGGGTAATAATGACATTTTAACAATGTTTATTCTTCCAATCCATGAGCACAGAATGTTTTTCCATTTCTTTGTGTCTTCTTCAATTTCCTTCATAAGTCTTCTATAGTTTTCATCATATAGGTCTTTTACATCTTCGGTTAGGTTTATTCCTAGGTATTTTATGGTTTTTTGTGCAATTGTGAATGGGATAAGTTTCTTGATTTCTCTTTCTGTTGGTTCATTTTTGGTGTAAAAAATGCAACCAATTTCTGTACATTGATTTTGTGCCCTGTGACTTTCCTGAATTCCTGAATCATTTCTAGAAGGCCTCTGGTGGAATCGATCAAGTTTTACATGTAGAGTATCATGTCATCTGTGAAAAGTGAAAGTTTTACTTCTTCTTTGCCAATTGTAATGCCTTTTATTTATTTATTTTTGTTGTTTTCTGATTGCTGATGCTAGGACTTCCAGCACTATGTTAAATAACAGTGGTGAGAGTGGACATCTCTGTCATGTTCCTGATCTCAGGGTGAAAGCACTCAGTTTTTCCCCCTTGAGGATGATATTAGCTGTGGGCTTCTCATAAATTGCTTTTATAATTTTAAGTAAGTACCCTTTATTCCGACTTTCTCGAGAGTTTTTATTAAGAATGCCATATTTTGTTAAATACTTTTTCTGCATCTATCAACAGGATCATATAGTTTTTATCTTTTACTTTGTTAATGTGATGTATCAAATTGATGGATTTGCAAATATTGAACCAGCCCTCTAACTCAGGAATGAATCCCACTTGATCATGATGGATAATGCTTTTTATGTACTGTTGAATTCGATTTGCTAGTATCTTATTGAGTATTTTTGCATCTGTATTCATTAAGGATATTGGCCTGTAGTTCTCTTTTTTTTGTTGGGTGTTGGGTTTGGGGGTCAAAGTGATGCTGGCATTGTATAATGAGTCCAGAACTCTTCCTTCTATTTCTACTTTTTGGAATAACCTGAGAATGATGGGTATTAACTCTGCTTTAAATGTCTGGTAGAATTCCCGTGGGATGTCATCCAGCCCTGGGCTTTTATTAGTTGGGAGATTTTTGATAACTGATTCGATTTCTTCACTGCTTATGAGTCTGTTCAGATTTTCTATCTCTTTCTTTTTGAATTTTGGTAGTGCATGTGCGTTTAGGAATTTGTCCGTTTCTTCTAGATTGTCCAGTTTGTTGGTATATATTTTTTTCATAATAATCTCTGATGATTGCTTGTATTTCTGAGGGATCAGTTGTAATAGATCCATTTTCACTCATGATTTTGTCTATTTGGATGTTCTCTCTTTTCTTTTTGAGGAGCCTAGCTAGAGGTTTATCAATTTTGTTTATTTTTTCTAAAAACAAACTATTGGTTTCATTGATCTGTTCAATTGTTTTATTTTTTATTCTATATTGTTTATTTCTGCCCTGATATTTGTTATTTCTCTTCTTCTGCTGGGTTTGTGGTGCTCTGGCTACTCCCATTATAGTTTCCTTAGGTGTTGTGTTAGATTTTGAATTTGCATTTTTTCTAGTTTGTTGAAATAGGCCTGGATTGCCACATAATTTCCTCTTAGACTGCCTTGTCTGTGACCCCCGAGAGTTTGGGTTGTTGTATTTTCATTTTCATTTGTTTCCATATATTTTCTTAATTTCTTCTCTAATTGCCTGAGTACCCCAATCATTCTTTAGTAGGGTGGTTTTTAATCTCCACATTTTTGGATGTTTTCCAGACTTTTTCCAGTGGTTGATTTCAAGTTTCATAGCATTGTGTTCTGAAAGTGTGCATGGTATGATCTGAATTGCTTTATATTTAGGAAGGGCTGTTTTATGACCCAGTATGTGATCTATCTTGGAGAACATGCCATGTGCACTTGAGAAGAAGGTGAATTCCCTAGCATCAGGGTACAGAGTTCTACATAAATCTATTAATTCCATCTGTTCCAGTGTGCCATTCAGGTCTTTTGTTTCTTTAGTGGGTTTCAGTCTGGTTGGCCTATCCATTGTTGTAAGTGGAGTATTAAAGTCCCCTGCAATTAGCATATTCTTATCAATAAGACGGTTTCTGTTTGTAATTATTTGTTATATGTATTTGGGTGCTCTCGAATTTGGTGTATAGATGTCTATAATTGTTAGCTCTTTCTGATGTAGAGACCTTGTAATTATTATATAATGTGCTTCTTCATCTTTTGTTAGTGCCTTTACTTTAAAGTTCATTTTATCCTATATAAGTATGGCTACTCCAGCTTTCTTTTGATGTCCATTTGCATGATAGATAATTCTCCATCTCCTTACTTTCAATCTAAAGGTGTCTCCAGGTCTAAGATGAGTCTCTTGTAGACAGGAGATAGATGGATTTTGGTTTTTTAACCATTCTGTTAACCTGTGTCATATCATTGGATCATTCAGTCCATTTACATTCAGTGCTATTATTGAAAAATGTGGGTTTAGATATATTTTGTTCTCAGTAGAGTTCATGTTTGTAGTGATGTCTCTGTTGCCTTATATTCCTTGCTACGTATACGTCATAGAGTCCCTTATAGGATTTCTTGTCGGGCTGGTTTGGTGGTGAGAAATTCTCTCAATTTTTGTTTATTTGGTAAAATCTTTATCTCTCTTTCTATTTTGAGCGACAGTCTCACTGTATAAATGATTCTTGGTTGTGTATTTTTCCTGTCATCATATTGAAGATTTCCTGCCACTCCTTTCTGGCCTGCCAAGTTTCAGGAGATAGGTCTGTAACCACTCTGATAGGTTTCCTTTTATATATTGGGACCGTTTTATCCCTAGCTGCTCTCAGAATTCTCTCTTTATCGTTATATTTTGCCAGTTTCACTATGATATGTCATGCTGAAGGTCGGTTCATGTTAGGTCTTAGGGGAGTTTGATGTGCCTCTTGAATTTCAATGTATATTTCTTTCCCCAAATTGGAGAAGTTTTCCGCTATAATTTGATCAAGAGCCCCTTCAGGCCTTTTTCTCTTTTTCTTCAGGAATTTCTGTGATTTGGAATTGTTGCATTTGATTGTAACACTCAGGTCTCAAATTCTCCTTTTGTGCTCCTGGATCAATTTCTCTCTCTTTTTCTCAGCTTCCTCTTTTGCTGTAACTGTCTTCTAATTCACCTACTCTCCTTTCTGCTTCTTCAATTCGTGTGGTGGCAGCCTCCATTTTATTATGCACCTCATGTGTAACTTTTTTTATCTCGTCACAGCTATTTTGAAGGTTCCTAGTGTTTGTATCAATAGCTTCTCTGATGGTTTTTTCAATTCCAGCGATTAATTTTATGACAGTTGTTCTAAATTCTTGTTCAGCAATGTTGCTTATGTCTGTTTTGAGCAGTTCTCTTGCTGTGATTTCTTCCTGGAATTTCTTTAGAGGAGAGTTTTTCTTTTCATCATTTTGGTAGCTTTCTGTCTATTGTCAGTTTTAAAAGCTCATTCTGCACTGCTCGCCTGTTAGTGTTGCTCTATTAAGGGAGGCTTTTTGACTATCCTGGACCTGTCATTTCAGGAGTCAGCAGGTGTTTTTTTTTAATAGTTTATTTTCAAATTGGATTCCATATAATACCCAGTGCTTCTCTCCACAAGTGCCCCCCACCATGACCATCACCCCCTTCCTTCCCTCCCCTCCCCCTTCAGTACATAGTTCATTTTCAGTATTCAATAGTCTCTCATGATTTGTATCCCTAGGAGGTGTTTTTTTAATGGTGTCCCTCAATTTCTCTTGTTGTGTCTCTGATTGATTTAGTTCCCTACTCAGTGATATTTGGGATTTCCACCATGTGTGCTTTGGCATTTTTCTTGAGGTAGCCCTGAAAAGGAAAACAGACAATCACACAGGGAGCAAAAGCACACAAATATATAGACAAATCAAACAAACATGCAAACCAAAATGGGAAAGAAAAACAGAACAGAAAAGAAAAGGGAGGATTGATAAGGGAAAAAAAAGAAGGGGGGGGGGACAGAAACAGCCAAAGATAAAGAACTGTCTGAGAGCATAAAACTTGCAGAGGGGAGAGATAAGAGTGAGATAAGGGATAATTTATCTGGATGGCAAGAGTTGATCTAATCACTAAAGTGCATAAATGTTGGTTTTTCCCAGACTCCAGTGGGGCAAGGAGAAAAGAAGAAAAAGGAAAAATAGGAAAGACAAGACAGGGGAAATAATTAAAAAATAATAAAAAAGAAAAAAAATTAAAAGAAAAAGCAGCTCTCCAGCAAGGATGGGTGTGGTTTGACGTAGGTAGGTCGGGTCTAGGGTCTAGGTGCCTGCTCTCTGAGGCCCCGCCTTTGTGGTTGTGGGGAGAAGAATGGCCGCACTCCAAGCCCCCCTCAGACCACCATTGCGAGACACTCTCTTGAGTCCGACCTCCTCGTGCTAGGGGTGGGCCAAGTTGCTTTGGTTTTCTAAGCTCAGCCAGGCTTCTAAATCCTAGTCCATGCACTTTAATGCTCCTGCCACAGTTAAAATGATCTCCCACAGGCAGGTGGCTTTCTAGCTGAGACTGAGTAGGTGCACTGGGGAGCCAGTTTTTCCCTGGCTCTGCCTGGAGTCAGTGAGCCTCCGAGCCCAGTGGAGAACAAACCTGCTGCGGGGAGGTGGAGGGTGGACGAATTTCTCTCCTTGCGCCCAGCAGCTATATATGGGATGGTGTGTCTCTCCATCGAAGCCAACGTCTCTCCTCTCCAGAGATCACTTTATTAGCATTTTCAGTCTCTCCTTCTCTTCCTCTAAGCTCTCCTCCACCCTAGACCGCTGTCCTGTGCACAGCCCTGCGTGACCGCTCCTCGCGGCCTCCATGGCCCTGTGCCGCCTCTGTACACATGGCCCTCTGTGGCCCTGGGCCACTTTCCTGGGCACTTTCTCTCCGAGCTCCACTTTAGGCTGGTGCTCCCTCCTCTCAGAGCCTCTAGTCCCAGTTCACACTCACTCAGGCATCCATGAGGCTGTTATCAATAAGCAGGCTGTTCGTGTATCTCCTGTTCTTGGAGATCAAAATATTGTGGCTTTTATTTCTTTGCAATTTGATAGTTGCAGGTGGGCAGAGATTACAGAGCTTCCTACTTCTCTGCCATCTTGACACCTTCCACCAGCAGATACTATTTAAAACTGAAAAAAAGTTAAAATAATGGTGTAAGTGTATAATGTAGATATATATAGGCTAACACCAGAAGAAATGGAGCAAAGAATTAAATGTTGTTTGCTTTTGGAGAGAATGGTGCAGGAGACTGTTCTTTTCATTATATGCCCAGGACTACCAGTTGATTTTTTAAAGTGTGTGCATTTATTACTTAGATTAAAAAAATTAATTTTTTAATGTTAAGTTTGACTAAATAACCTTTGATGTCTTCTACTTTGAAAGTTCAAGGACTTTGTGGGTGCCTGAGTGGCTCAGTCAGTTAAGCGTCCGGCTTCAGCTCAGGTCATGATTTCATGGCTCATGGGTTCGAGGTCCGTGTCGGGCTCTGTGCTGACAGCTAGCTCAGAGCCTGGAGCCTGTTTAAGATTCTGTGTCTCCCTCTCTCTCTGACTCTCCCCTGATTGTGCTGTCTCTCTCTGTCTCTCAAAAAAAAAACCCAGAAAGTTCAATGACTTTGTAAAACCTTAATACTTTTCTCAAGAGCCTTACTTCTTCGTTAACTAGACACTACTTAAGAAGAGGCTAAATTAAGACTTTCAAGCCCCTACACACTCCCTAATATTTGAAATGCTCAAATTACTCTTGTGGGTAGCTTACCACTGTTAAAATTCGGATAGGTAAATGTACTCCCTGCTACAGATGTATAGCTATTTTACTTTAGTCATTACATGAGCTTCATATATATGCCTCTTCGGAAAAATATGTGGAGAATAAATATGTCTTGAGAAAACCAATATAGAAAGCTACCATGAATGGTACTAGTCTTACCAAGTAGGGAATTTTTTTGTCAGCAACTGACCCTCGGCCCATCTCTGAGGATGTTCTGATGCTTAATCTCTCCTTGAATTACAATTTTTATGTCCTTCTGTTTACTTGTTTCTTAGTATTTACTTAAAAACTCCAATTTTCAGTTCTTATATACATCACTAGCAGTAACTCCAACATTCCAGACTGAATTCTTGCCTCTTGGTGAATCCACGTGCTGATTCTGCTCTGTATCTCACCTATGTTTTTGTGTAGTCCCTGCATTGTATCTAGTATAGTTTAACAATAAATAAATTATACTTGACTCACTAAGAACTTCTGTTATAATTTTAAACATGATAGGTTGGTGACTATCAAAATGCCAAGTAAGTCTTGCTTACTGGTGGGTTTAAGCACAATGTTGTTTCTTTTTTTAATGTTTATGTATTCATTTTTTGAGAGCAAGAGAGCAAAAACAGGGGAGGGACAGAGGGAGAGAGAAACACAGAAGTCAAAGCAAGTTTCAGGTTCTAAGCTGTCAGTGCTGAGTTCAACATGGGGCTTGAACTCACGAACTATGAGACTATGACCTGAGCCAAAGTTAGATGCTTTATTGACTGAGCCACCCAGGTGCCCCAGTGCTATTTCTTTTTGTATTCTTATTAGTTGCTTCTCTGTTAGATGCCATCCATCTTTCATTGTCTATTCTCCACACTGCTTCATTTACTCATAAGAATTAAGACTTTTTGAAGTGCTACACCTAATAAAAGGGCCAACATAAGCAATTTGTCTCTGGAGCATTTCTTCATCTCCCTTACTCTTGTCCCTTCCTCCCATTTATCACATCAACTCCTTTCAAATGATCATAATTCTCATCCTGCCTTTTCTCTTCACTCATGAATGTCTAGAGATTCCCAATATGGTTCCTTTCACATATTAGGAAATATCCCATACCAGGCCTACAACATATCTAACAAAACATAACTGTCTAGAGGGTGGTCTCAGATAGTAGAATTTGGAAGATCCTGTACTCACCCCCTCCAACAGACACACTGAATCTATATTCGTGGAATAATCCCCCCTAAAATAGACCTGAAAACTAGCTGAATAGCTCCTTCATAACAAACAGTGAAAGGGTCGCATGGAGTTGAGTAGTTGGGTATGAGAGGCAAAGGCACAGTCTCACCAAATACTCCCCCCCGCCAAATGTGGCAATGCACAAGTGGAGGGATTTCAGAAACCCAGAGCTTTTCCTTGATAAACAAGGAATTTGTGCCCCACATTAGGCACTTCAACCCCTGGGACCTAAAATGGAGAGATAAGCCCCCAAAATATCTGGCTTTGAAAACAAACAGGGCTCTTGTCCAGGAGAGTGAAGTGACTGTAGGGAATTGAGATATTTCACTTAAAGGGCACATGCACAGACTCACTTGCCCCAAAGACTAGCATAAAAACAGAAGTTGAAAAGGAGCCTGGACTATATATGAAGATTTATTTACCAATATTAACACATATGCAAGAGAGGTAATGGCCTCTTGTGACTCTCCCTGGGGCCAGAGGTACTGGCTGGTCCATTTTTGCACTCTCCCTCTACCTTCATAGCACCAGTAAGCACACTCCATTCCTGCACTCTGCCTTGGCCCTGCTAAAGCTGGTGGGTGCACATGGTCTACAAAAAGGATTACCCTTGATCGCATGATTCTGGTGGCCAGTGGGGCTTGTGCTTCTTGGTTCCAAAGGAAAGTAAATATTAGATAGACAGTTCTTGGCAAATTACTACCCACAGGGCATTACACAGAGAGTAAAATGAAACACACCTCCAGTCTTTCTCTGAAAAAGGCCTATTTATTTGTCCCAAATCTTCAGACTGACGGGCTGTGGAGGTACTATCAGGGAATGTAGATTGGTGATGCTGCTGTTTTTGCATTCTCCCTTGGCTTTTCTATAGCTCACTGGTAACTCCCAGAAAGGAGCTTATACATACTTGTCTGAAGTCCTGATTTTTACAACTGTCATGGAGGGGACAGTTCCAGATTACCTGGTCTTGAGGCCAGCAGTGTTTATGATTGTGGTCAAAGAGAACTGCATATATCAGCATAGTTGAAAAGTTGCTAGGGGCGCCTGGGTGGCTCAGTTGTTTAAGTGTCCGACTTTTGCTCAGGTCATGATCTTGCGGCTTAAGAGTTCAAGCCCCACATTGGGCTCTGAGCTGATAGCTGGGAGCCTGGATCCTGCTTTGGATTCTGTGTCTCCCTTTCTCTCTCTGCCCCTCCTCCCTCATTCTGTGTCTCTCTCACTCTCAAAAATAAATAAACATTTTAAAAAAGCTGCTCCCTGAGGGTCTGGCTTCCAATTAGCCTAAAACTAGGTGCTGGGTGAGATCCCTCCTATTGGAACACTGACAGGTCTTGGCATACCCTCAACAAATGAGACCTATCAAGAATAAATCAGGCTGCTTAGATAATCACAAAGGTTTGATAGACAACCAAGAGATAGAATAAGGTTGAAAGATAAGTTTCATGTCTTATACAAGGCCACAACTTCAAGAGTGGCAGAGATAGCTGTTTTGTATAATACATTGAAAGAAATACAGAGAATCAAGCAAAATGAAGAAACAGAGGACTATATTCCAAACAAAAGAGCAAGATAAAAATCTCAGAGTTAAAAAAAAAACCTAATGAAATTGAGGTAAGTAATTTACCTAATAAAGAGTTAAATGTAATGGTCATAAAGATGCCCACCAAACTTGGGAGAAGAATGCATGAACACAGTGAGAACTTAGAGAAAATTTAAAAATTTTAAACTAAAAATTAAATTAAAACTATCTAGATTTCCATCTAGCTTGGGATATGTTCTCTGTTAGGGAATTGGAACTGAAAACCTAATTCAAGTGGTAAAGGTCGAAATTTCTTTAATGTAATTTTCCTACCAGATAATAACTGTACCTTAATAGGTTCCTTCATTCTACATTATTTAAAGAGGGTACAGGTGTGTGTGTGCACATATGTGTGAGGGAATGGCAGCTATAGATAACAGGGGAGCATAGGAATTGGAAAGTGTTTCTGGTGACTTTCACTTCTCACAATGTCTGGGGAGTTACGCATTCCTCTATGTACAAAGATTTTTGTTTTGAAGGTAACATTTCATTTGAATATTTTATTTGGGGGTTGGAAGATGACACATATTTGATAGACAACATTTATTATTATATCAAAATATTTTTTAATTTTTTTTACAATAGTTTATTGTGAAGTTGGTTTCCATACAACACTCAGTGCTCATCCCCACAAGTGCCCTCCTCCATGCCCATCACCCATTTTCCCCTCTCCCCACCCCCTATCCATCTTCAGTTTGTTCTCAGTGTTTAAGAGTCTCTTATGGTTTGCTTCCCTCCATCTCCTTAACTATTTTTCTTCGTCCCCTCCCCCATGGTCTTCTGTTAAGTTTCTCCTGTTCCACATATGAGTGAAAACATATGGTATCTGTTCTTCTCTGCCAGACTTATTTTCACTTAGCATAACACCCCTGAGTTCCATCCATGTTGCCACAAATGGCCAGATTTCATTCTTTCTCATTGCCATGTCATATTCCATTGCATATACAGACCACATCTTATTATTATTTTTGAAAAATTTTTACGATAGTTTATTGTCAAATTGGTTTCCATATAACACCCAGTGCTTCTTCCCAGAAGTGCACCCCTCCATGACAATCACCTCCTTCCCGCCTCTGCCTCTCCCTTCAGCACTTGGTTTATTCTCAGTAATCAATAGTCTTTCATGATTTGTATATCAAAATATTATCGCAACTTTGATAACTTGCATTTCCTTTAGACTTCCTTTTCCTTTCAGGCCTCCAATAATTTTAAACTCTCTATGTATATTTGGTATGCAGTTTTACTCTGCATAAAATCAGTATGCTGTTTTAGCCAATAAAAACAGAAAATGGCTTTTATTTTGTTTTAAGTAATTTATTTATTTATTATTTTATTTTTGGAAAGAAAGGGAATTCACTTCCCAAAATATTTCCGTTTTGTTGAAAATTCTTGATATTAGCTTGAGTGTTATGGTTTTCAGTCCAGCTGCTAATGATGTAGGATTTCTATGCACTAGACAGAAGGTTTTAGAAGTAATTAAGTGTAAATGTCTCCTCATCTGCTTGTCTTCCATTCTAACACGAGCTTTACTTATTTAAACTTTCCAGCTTTATCTTAATATTTTTCACTGTAAGCACTATAGAATTTATTAGCAGGTCATGGATTCAGTTCTGATTCAATCATCATACTTTGGAAAAAGAGACAACATAATAGAAATTGAGGATGCTAACTGGAAAACAACTGTGAATTTCTATCACCAAGAAACACTGGGTAGGAATCCTTGATAATCTGAGGTGTTTATTCATGCCTAAAACATGGCTAATCTGAGGAAAAGAAATTATCTTTGTGGGAGTCAATAGATTGAAGAAAAAGAGGAGAGAAAAAGAGATGGCAGATATATAGCAAAACTAATGAAAGATGGGTAATTCAACAGCCTGAAGGATATGCTTTTGAAACAACAGACCACTACTGATACCAATGCTAATGCAGAAATTAGGAGGTAAGGAGACATTGAAGTGGAAGAAGGAAGAATAGAGACAGCACACCAGGAACTGTGTCCCTTATGACAGTCTAGGTAGAGGAAGAAAGAGAGGAAACATAGCTGTGAGATTTTCATGACATGCATCATAAAGCATGGGGTAAAGAAAAAATTCATTTAACAATGGAGTAATCAATCAAAGAATTACAAAATTGTGCAGTGCGACTTCAGTGTTTTTTGTGGTTTTTTTTTTTTTTACACTACTGATGATTTGTTGTCATGCTTAATGGACTAAATCATTGACCTGATTTGTTTAGAGCAGCTATGTCCAGAAATAAAATGTGAGTTACATATGTAATTAAAAGTTTTCTAGTGGCCAAATTAAAAGAAGGTAAAATTAAACTTAATAAAGCAATATATTATTAAAAATCATAACATTATCAGATAATCAGTATAAAATATTATTGATGAGATATAGTAATATTCTTCTATTTTACACTAATATTTAGAAACCTGGTATATATTTTTTACTTACAGTGTATCTTAATTTTAACTAGGTCCATTTCATATGTTCAATAGCCACATGTGGCTAATAGCTGCCATATTGAGCAGTATAGGTTTAGAGGAACCCATCTTTGCATCACCACCTATGAAGTAGTCTTGAAGACAAAGCAAAATAAAACTTGATCAAGCTGCTAAATCTTCACTGGCTAATACAGTAATCACTAGCAAAATGTGGCAATTTAAATTAACATAAATTAATTAAAATTAAGAATGCGGTAACTTTATTACACTAGCCACATTTCAAGTTCAAATAACCACATGTTATTAGGCTAATGGCTACCCTATTAAGCACCACAGATTTAGAGACATAATGCCTCTTTTATCCAAATTGAAAACTAGAGAATAATGTCTAAATCACAGGGAATTTATATTACTCTTGATGAAACAAAACATTCTCCTTTCACATTTTATTACAGAATCTCCTTTTATACTGTGAACTTCTTTCTGTCTCCTCCCTTCAATAAAATCTTACCATATTCTTGCCTACACGATGCAACATTGTCCAAGAATTCTAAAAAATTAAATTATGTGGATACCCCTTCTCTCTCATTAATTACATTTTTTAAAGTTTTATAGATGTGTGGCATCTTGTGTCTATAATATATGGCACATCTAGAAAAGAGTTATGAGTGAATTTCTGAGCATGCTGACATACCTCCCAAGACATTAAAATTTTAGCTGCCACTCTGACAGTTGTAGAATGCAGAGTTAGGAAATTAAAAAGAAAGAAAGAAAGATGTAAACATATAGCAATATTCTTTTCTACCCCCTTCTCCTGTTTTTAGGCATTTTTTTAGACTGTCTGTGCTCTGGGCAGTGTTCTAACTTGATATTTGCAAGTCAATGGCAAGGCCTGCTCAGCACCCAGGGAATTATCTAGTCACAGATAATTAGTCTTTTAAAAGACCTGCTGCTTCGAAATTTGCCACTAAATTCAGTATAGCCTCACCATATAATGTAAAATTTTAATAATTATAACTTTCCTAATTCAGCCTTTCACAAATCTCATAGTAGTGTTTTGAACTTTTTAAATCAAACATAACCCTATTAGATTGGTATTTGATTAAACTGAACTGCCATTTCATTGAAGTGTTTAAATAAATCAACATTAATATGCTTTTAATACAGTAAATAAAGTTACATCTATGTAGTTGAAATGTCAATACCCACACATGGCTCTTGAAAATTAAGTACTCCCATGCACTCTGAAAAATGAATCCAGTATTAGTTTGAGGAAAACTAATGATTCTTCTTATAAGCCTGTGGGAGTACTTTGCCACAAAACTATAAAACTTCTTTTTTTTAATTTATAGTTTATTGTCAAGTAGGTTTCCATAACACACAGTGCAATTCCCCACAAGTGCCTTCCTCCATAACCATCAATCCCGTTCCGCTTACCCCTCCCCCTTCAGCACACAGTTCATTTCCAGATTTGCCTCCCTCCCTCTCTCTAACTCTTTTTTGTCCCTTCCACTCCCCATGGTCTCTGTGAAATTTCTCCTGTTAGACCTATGAGTGAAGACTTATGGCATCTGTTCTCTGCCTGTCTTATTTGGCTTAGCATGACACCCTCAAGGTCCATTCACATTGCTACGAATGGCCATATTTCATTCTTTCTCATTGCCATATAGTATTCCATTGTATATATAAACCACATCGTCTTAATCCATTAATCAGTTGAGGGACATTTAGGCTCATTCCATTATTTGGCTATTGTTGACAGTGCTTCTATGAACATTGGGGCACATGTGCCCATATGCATCAACACTTCTGTATCCCTTGGGTAAATACCCAGCAGTCCTAATGCTGGGTCATAGGGGAGTTCAACTGATAGTTTTTGGAGGAGCCTCCACACTGTTTTCCAGAGCGGCTGTACCACTTTACATTTCCACCAACAATGTAGGAGGATGCCTATTGCTCCACATCCTCGCCAGCATCTATAGTCTCTTGATTTGTTCATTTTAGCCACTCTGATGAGCCTGAGGTGATATCTCAGTGCGGCTTTGATTTGTATTTTCCTGAGGATGAGTGATGCTGAGCATCTTTTCATGTATCTGTTGACCATCTGGATGTCCTCTTTGGAAAAGTGTCTATTCATGTCTTCTGCCCATTTATCCACTGGATTATTCATTTTTCGGGTGTGAAATTTGGTGAGTTCCTTATAGATTTTGTCTACTAACCCTATATCCAATATGTCATTTGCACATATATTTTCCCATTCTGTCATTGACTATTAGTTTCCATGATTGATTCCTTTGCAGTGCAGAAGCTTTTTATCATGATGAGGTCCCAATAGTTCATTTTGGCTCTTGATTCCCTTGCCTTTGGGGATGTGTCCAGTAGGAAATTGCTGTGGATGAGTTCAAGGAGGTTGTTTCCTGCTTTCTCCTCTAGGGTTTTGATGGTTTCCTGTCTCACATTCAAGTCCTTGATCCATTTTGAGTTTATTTTTGTGTATGGTGTAAGAGAGTGGTCTACTTTCATTCTTCCGCATGTTGCTGTCCAGTACTCCCAGCACCATCTGATAAACAGGCTGTATTTTTTTCTATTGGATCCTCTTTCCTGCTTTGTCAAAGATTAATTGGCCGCACATTTGTGGGTCCAATTCTGGGTTCTCTATTCTATTCCATTGGTCTAGGTGTCTGTTTTTGTGCCAATACCATACTGTCTTCATGATGACAGTTTTGGAGTAGAGGCTGAAATTAGGGGTTGTGATGCCTCCTGTTTTGGTTTTCTTCTTCAATATTACTTTGGCTATTTGGAATCTCTTGTGGTTCCACACGAATTTTAAGATAGTTTGTTCTAGTTTTGAGAAGAATGTTGGTGCAATTTTAGTTGGGACTGCATTGAATGTGTAGATTTCTTTGGGTAATAATGACATTTTAACAATGTTTATTCTTCTGATCCATGAGCATGGAATGTTTTTCCATTTCCTTGTGTCTTCTTCAATTTCTGTCGTAGTTTTCTATAGTTTTCATCGTACAGGTCTTTTACATCTTTGGATAGGTTTATTCCAAGGTATTCAATGGTGTCTCATGCAGTTGTGAATGGGATCAATTTCTTGATTTACTTTTCTGTTGCTTCATTATTACTGTATCAAAATTCCACTGATTTCAGAACATTGAATTTGTACCCTGCAACTTTGCTGAATTCATGGATCAGTTCTAGTAGGTTTCTGGTGGAGTCTGTAGGATTTTCCATGTAGAGTATCATGACATCTCCTAAAAGTGAAAGTTGACTTCATCTTTTCTAATTCTGATACCTTTTATTTCCTTTTGTTGTCTGATTGCTGATGCTAGGACTTCCAACACTATGTTAAACAACAGTGGTGAAAGTTGACATCCTTGTCATGTTCCTGACTCAGGGAGAAAGCTCTCAGTTTTTCCCCTTTGAGGATGATATTAGCTGTGGGCTTCTCATAAATGGCTTTCATGATGTTTATGTAAGTTCCTTCTATTCTGACTTTTTTGAGGGTTTTTATTAAGAAAGGATGCTGTATTTTGTCAAATGCCTTTTCTGCATCTATCGACAGGATCATATGGTTTTTATATTTTCCTTTGTTAATGTGATGTATCACATTGATAGATTTTGAGCATTGAACAAGCCCTGTAACCGTGGAATGAATCCCACTTTGTCATGATTGATAATTCTTTTTATATGCTATTGAATTCAATTTGCTATTATCTTGTTGACTATTTTTTCATCTGTATTTATGAAGGATGTTGGTCTATAGTTCTCTTTTTTTTGTTGTTGTTGTGTCTCTGTCTGGTTTGGGAATCAAAGTGATGCTGGCTTCGTAGAATAATCTGGAAGTTTTCCTTCTATTTCTATTTTTTGGAATAGCTTGAGAAGCATAGGTATTAGCTCTGCTTTAAATGTCTGGTAGAATTTCCCTGGGAAGCCATCTGGCCGAGGGCTCTTATTCATTGGGAGATTTTTGATAACTGATTTGATTACTTCACTGGTTATTGGTCTGTTCAGATTTTCTATCTCTTCCCGTTTGAATTTTGGTAGTGCATGTGTGTTTAGGAATGTGTCCATTTCTTCTAGGTTGTCCAGTTTGTTGGCATATAATTTTGCATAGTAATCCCAGATGATTACTTGTATTTCTGAGGGATTGGTTATAATAGTTCCATTTTCCTTCATGATTTTGTCTATCAGGATATTCTATCTTTTCAGTCTGAGGAGCCTGGCTAGAGGATTTTCAATTTTGTCTCTCTTTTTAAAAAAAAAACAACTCTTGGTTTTACTGATCTATTCAACAGGTTTTTATTTTCTTTGGTTCTATATTGTTTATTTCTTCCCTGATCTTTATTATTTCTCCTCTTCTGCTGGGTTTGCCGTGCTCTTGCTGCTTGACTTCTAGTTCCTTTACATGCTCTGTTAGATTTTGAATTTGCACTTTTTCTAGTTTCTTGAAGTAGGCCTGGATTGCAATATACTTTTCTTTGAGGACTGCCATACCTGTGTCCCAGAGAGTTTGGGTTGTTGTATTTTCATTTTCATTTGTTTCCACATAGATTTTAATTTCTTCTCTTGTTGCCTGATTGGCCCAATAATTCTTTAGTCTGTTGGTTTTAACCTTCATGTTTTTGGAGGTCTTCCAGAATTTTTCCTGTGATTATTTCAAGTTTTATAGTCTTGGGATTTGAAAGTGTGCATGGTATGATCTCGATTGTTTTATATTTATGGAGGGCTGCTTTATGATCCAGTATGTGATCTATTTTGGAGAATGTGCCATGCGCACTTGAGAAGAAAGTGAATTTCCTAACTTCAGGATGTACAGTCCTAAATATATCTATCAATACCATCTGATCCAATGTGTTTTTCAGGTCCATTGTTCCTTTAATGATTTTCTGTCTGTTTGATCTATCCGTTGCTGTAAGTGGAATATAAAAATCCCCTGCAATTAGCACATTATTATCAATATGATAGTTTCTGTTTGTGATTAATTGTTTTATATATTTGGTTGCTTCCAAATTAGGTGCATAGATGTTTCTAATTGTTAGCTCTTCCTGATGGAGGGACCCTGTAATTATTATTTAATGTCCTTCTTCATATCTTGTTACTGCCTTTACTTTAATGTCCAGTTTGTCTGATATAAGTATGGTTTGCCTGGCTTTCTGTTGACTACCAATCTCAAGATAGATACTTCTCCAATCTCTTACATTCATTCTGAAGGTGCCTCTAAAATGAGTCTCTTGTAGACAGCAAATAGATGTCTTATTGACAAAAATGTGCTAATTGCAGGGGACTTTAATACTCCACTGACAGCAACCAGACAGAAAATCACTAAGGAAACAATGGACCTGAACGACACATTGGAACAGATGGAACTGATAGATATATTTAGAACTCTACATCCTAAAGATAGGAAATTTACCTTCTTTTTGAGTGCACATGGCACATTCTCCAAGATAGACCACATACTGGGACATAAAGCAGCCCTCCATAAGTATAAACAAATAGAGATCATACCATGCACACTTTCAGATCACAATGCTATGAAACTTGAAATGAACCACAGGAAAAAGTCTGGAAAACTTCCAAAAATGTGGAGGTTAAAAACCACCCAATTAAAGAATGATTGCGTTAACCAGGCAATTAGAGAAGAAATTAAAAAATGTATGGAAACCAACGAAAATGAAAACACAACAATCCAAAATCTCTGGGATGCAGCCAAGGCAGTCCTAAGAGGAAAGTATATTGCAATCCAGGCCAATCTCAACAACTAGAACGAGCGCAAATTCAAAAATTAACAGAGAACC
>NC_043717.1:70695193-70743128 GCF_006229205.1 Suricata suricatta
ATGGTGACTAGATAGGAGGTTGGTGGAATGATGGGTAAAAATAGGCAATAGGCTTAAGGGGTGTACTTGAAATGCTGAGCACTGGGTGATGTATGGAATACTGAATTGTTATATTGTAAATCTGAAACTAATATAAAACTATATGTAAACTATACTAGAATTTTAAATCAAATTAATAAATTAAATAAAAATAAATCTACCTGTGATCCAGTTATCACACTACTGGGTATTTACAAAAAGAATACAAAAACACCAATTAATTCCAAAGGATATATGTACCCCTATGTTTTTGCAGCATTATTTACAATAATCAAACTATGAAGCAGTCCAAGTGTCTATCAATAATGAATCGATATGTATACACATACACAATGGAATATTATTCACCATAAAATAATTAAATCTTGCCATTTACAATGACATGGATGGAGCTATAGGGGAAAACTAAGAAGGAAGGCAGGAGGGACACTCTAAAGCTCAGAAATGATCTGCTCATGTTCTGAAGAGGGAAAACAGAACTCAAAGGCTCACATCACACAGAAGAGAATCCAAAGCTTAAATAAAAGAGAGAAACCTTCAGGAAGATTTAACAAAAGGAAGGTAAAGAATTTGATACATCCATTGTTTTTTCTTCCAATATTTTATTTAAATTCAAGTTAGTTAACAAACAGTATAGTATTGATTTCAAGAATAAAATTTAGTGATTCATCACTTAAATATACAAGCCCAGTGCAATACACAATAACTGGCCTCCTTGATTTCCATCACCCATTTAGCTCATCCCCCCACTCCCCTCCCCTCCAGCAATCCTGTTTGTTCTCTATAGTTAAGAGTTTGCCTCCCTCTGTTTTTGTTTCAAGTTTATTTATTTATCTTGAGAGAGAGAGAGAGAGAGAGAGAGAGAGAGAGAGAGAGAGCGAGCGCAGGGCAGGGGCACAGAGAGAGGGAGAGAAAAAAAATCCCAAACAGGCTCCACATGTCAGTGCAGAACCTGATGCAGGACTGGAACTCACAAACCCTGAGCCAAAATGAAGAGCCAGACATTTAACCGATTGAGCCAACCAGGGGCCCCTCCCTCTATGTTTTTATCTTATTTTGTTTTTCCTTTTCTTACCCTATATTCATCTCTTTTGTTTTTACATTCCACATATGAATAAAATCATATGGCATTTGTCTTTGACTGACTTATTTCACTTATCATAATACACTCTAGTTCCATTCATATCATTGCAAATGGCAAGATTTCATTTCTTTTGATAGCTGAGTACTATTCCATAGTATACAGATGTCACTTCTCCTTTATCTATTCATCAGTTGATGGAAAATTGGGCTTTTTCCATAATTTGGCTATTGTTTGTAGTGATGCTTTAAACACTGGGGTGCATGTGACCCTTCAAATCAATACATTTGTATCTTTTGGATAAATATCTAGTAGTGCAATTGCTTAGTCATAAGATAGCTCTATCTTTAACTTTCTGAGGAACCTCCACACTATTTTCCAGAGTAGTTGCACCAGTTTGCATTCCCACCAAAAATGTAAGAGGTTTCCCTCTTCTGTGCATCCTCACCAGCGTCTGTTGTTTCCTGAGTTATTAATTTTAGCCATTCTGACAGCTGTGAGGTGGTATCTCATTGTGGTTTTAATTTGTATTTCACTGATAATGATGATGTTGAGTACTTTTTCATTTGTGTCTTAGCCATTTGTATGGTTTATTTGAAGAAATATCTGTTCATATCTTCTGCCCATTTCTTAACTGGATTATTTATTTGTTGGGAATTGAGTTTGATAAATTCTTTATAGACTTTGGGTACTAGACCTTTATCCAATCTGTCATTTGCAAATATCTTCTCCCATTCCATCTGTTGCCTTTTAGTTTCGTTGATTATTTCCTTTGCTGTGCAGAACCTTTTATCTTGATGAAGCCCCAGTAGTTCATTTGTGCTTTTGTTTCCCTTATCTCCAGGGAGACAGGTCTACTAAGAAGTTTCTAAGGCCAAGATCAAAGAGGTTACTGCCTGTGTTCTCCTCTAGGATTTTGATAATTTCCTGTATCACATTTAGTTCTTTAATCCATTTTGAATTCATTTTTTGTGTATGGTGTAAGAAAGTAATCCAGTTACTTTCTTTTGCATATCACTGTCCAGTTTTCACAACATTGTTTCTTAAAGAGACTGTGTTTTTCCCATTGGATATTCTTTCCTGTTTTGTTCAAGATTAGTTGGCCATAGAGTTGTGCTTCCATTTCTGGGCCCTCTATTCTGTTTCATCAATATATGTATTTGTGTTTTGTGCCAGAGCCATAATGTCTTGATGACTACAGCTTTATAATACCACTGTAAGTCCAGAATTGTGACACATCCCACTTTGCTTTTTTCATCATTTATTTGGCTATATAGAGTCTTTTCTGGTTTCATACAAATTTTAGAATCTTTTGTTCTAGCCCTATGAAAAATACTGGTATTATTTTGATAGGGATTCAATTGAATGTGTAGATTGCTTTGGGTCGCATAGACATTTTAACAATATATGTTCTTCCAATCCATGAGCATAGAATGTTTTTCCATTTCTTTGCGTTATCTGAAATTTCTTTCATAAGTATCTTAGGGTTTTAAGAACACAGATCTTTTACCCCTCTTGTTAGGTTTGTTCCTGAGTATTTGATGGTTTTTTGGTGCCATTGTAAATGGGATCAACTCCTTGGTTTCTCTTTCTGCTGCTTCATTATTGGGGTATAGAAATGCAACAGATTTCTGTATGTTGATTTTATATCCTGCAACTTTACTGAATTCATATATCAGTTCTAACAATTTTTTGTGGAGTCTTTGAGGTTTTCCACGTAAAGTATCATATCATCTCTGGAGAGTGAAGGTTTGCCTTCTTCCTTGCTGATTTGGATGATTTTATTTACTTTTGTTGTCTGAGTGCTGAAGTTAAGACTTCTAGTACTATGTTTAACAACAGTGGGAAGAATGGACATCCCTGACATGTTCCTGACCTTAGAGAAAAACACTCAGCTTTTCTCCATTGAGGATGATATTAGCCGTGGGTCTTTTATATATGGTCATATGTGTTTGAGGTATCTTCCTTCTATCCCTACTTTCTTGAAAGTTTTTATCAAGAAGCAATGCTGTATTTTGTCAAATGTTTTTTCTGCATCTATCGAGGGAATCATATGGCTCTTTTCTTTTATTAATGTTGTGTGTCATGCTGATTGATTTGCAGATATCGAACCACTCCCAAAGTCTAGAAATACCTTATTATGGTGAATTTAATGTACTGTTGGATTTGATTTGTTAGTATCTTATGAAGAATATTTGCATTGATGTTCATGGGGGTGCTGGCCAGTAATTCTCCTTTTAGGGACTTTGATTTTGGAATCAAGGTAATGCTGGCCTCATAGAATGAGTTTGGAGGTTTTCCCTTCATTTCTATCTTTTGGAAAAGTTTCAAAAGAATAGACATCAATTCTTTAAATGTTTCATAGAATTCCCTGGGAAGGCATCTGGCTTTTGACTTTTGTTTATTGGGAGATTTTTGATTAGTGATTTAATCTCCTTAGTGGCTATCAGTCTGTTCGATTTTCTATTTCTTCCGATTTTAGTTTGGTAGTTTATATGTTTCTAGTAATTTATTCATTTCTTTCAGATTGCCCAATTTGTTGGCATTTAATTGATCATAATATTCTCTTATAATCGTTTGTACTACTTCATTGTAGGTTGTGATATCTCCTCTTTCATTCGTGGTTTTATTTGGGGGTTTCTTCTTTTCTTTTTCATAAGTCTGACTATGGGTTTATCAATTTAATTAATTCTTCTTAAGAACCAGCGGCTAGTTTTGCTGATATGTGTTAATGTCTTTAGGATTTCTATATCATTGATTTCTTCTTTAATCTTTATTATTTCCTTTCTTCTCTTGGATTTGGGCTTTATTTGCTGTTCTTTTTATAGCTCCTTTAGATGTAAGGTTAGTTTGTGTATTTGAGACCATTTTTGCTTCTTGAGAAAGGTCTGTATTGCTATCTACTTCCCTCTTATGACCATTTTTGCTGTATCACAAAGGTTTTGGACTGTTGTGTTTTCATTTTAATTGTCTTCCATGTAGTTTTATTTCTTCTTTAATTTCCTGATTAACCCATTTATTCTTTAGTAGGATGTTCTTTAATCTCCATGTTTAATCATGTAATCTCCAAATTTTTTCTTCTGGTTGATTTCAAGTTTCATAGCATTATGGTTGGGAAATATGTGTAGTATGATCTCAATTTTTTGTATTGTTGAGGCATGATTTCTGACCCAGTATGTGATCTATTCTGATGAATGTTCCATGTGCATTTGAAAAAGAATGTGTATTCTGCTGCTTTAGGGTGATGTATTTTAAATATATCTGTTAAGTCCATCTGCTGCAGTGTCATTCAAAGCCATTGTTTGCATGTTGATCTTCTGATTAGATGATCTCTCCATTATTGTAAGTGGGGTGTTAAAGTTCTCTACTATTATGGTATTATTATCAATGAGTTTCTTTCAGTTTGTTAATAATTGATTTATATTTTTGCCTTCTTTCAAGTTGGGAGCATACAATTTACAATTGTTAGATCTTCTTATGGATAACCTTTCTTTTTTGAAAGAAATTTGTTTTATTTTTCTTAATAATTTATTTTCAAATTGGTTTCCATAATACACCCAGTGCTTCTCCCCCACAAATGCCCCCCACTATGACCATCACCCACTTCCCTCCCTCTCCCTCCCCCTTTAGTCCATGGTTCATTTTCAGTATTCAATAGTCTTTCATGATTTGTGTCCCTCACTCTCGCCAGCTCTCATTCCCCCTTCCTCTCCCTATGGTCCTCTGTTAGGTTTCTCCTGTTAGACCTATGAGTGCAAACATATGGTATGTGTCCTTCTCTACCTGACTTATTTCGCTGAGCATGACACCCTCGAGGTCCATCCACTTTGCTACAAATGGCCGGATTTCATTCTTATTGCCATGTAATACTCCATTGTATATATATACCACATCTTCTTGATCCATTCATCACGTGGTGGACATTTGGGCTCTTTCCACAATTTGGCTATTGTTGAAAGTGCCACCATGAACATTGGGGTACATGTGCTCCTATGCATCAGCACTTCTGTATCCCTTGGGTAAATCCCTAGCAAGGATATTTCTGGGTCATAGGGGAGTTCTATCACTAGTTATTTGAGGAGCCTCCACACTGTTTTCCAGAGTGACTGCACCTGTTTACATGCCCACCATCAGTGTAGGAGGGTGCCCATTTCTCCACATTCTCGCTAGCATCTACATTCTCTTGATTTGTTCATTTTAGCGACTCTGACCGGTGTGAGATGGTATCTCAGTGTGGTTTTGATTTGTATTTCCCTGATGATGAGTGACACTGAGCATCATTTCATGTGCCTGTTGACCATCTGGATGTCCTCTTTGGAGAAGTGTCTATTCAGGTCTTCTGCCCATTTCTTCACTGGGTTATTCATCTTTCGTGTATGTAGTTTAGTGAGCTCCTTGTATATTTTGGATACTAGCCCTTTATCTGATATAATGCCATTTACCACTATCTTTTCCCATTCTGTTGGTTGCCTATTAGTTTTTTTGATTGTTTCCTTTGCCTTGCAGAAGCTTTTTATCTTGATGAGGTCCCAGTAGTTCATTTTTGTTCTTGATTCCCTTGCCTCTGGGGACGTGCCTAGGTAGAAATTGCTGCGGTTGAGATCAAGGAGGTTTTTTCCTGCTTTCTCCTCTAGGGTTTTGATGGTTTCCTGTCTCACATTCAGATACTTTTTCCATTTTGAGTTTATTTTTGTGAATGGTGTCAGAAAGTGGTCTAATTTCATTTTTCTACATGTTGCTGTCCAGCTCTCCCATCACCACCTGTTGAAGAGGCTGTCTTTATTCCATTGTGTTGTCAAAGATTAATTAGCCATATACTTGTGGGTCCCGTTCTGGGTTCTCTATTCTATTCCATTGGTCCATTTGTCTGATTTTGTGCCAATACCATACTGTTTTGATGATGACAGCTTTGTAGTAGTGGCTAAAGTCTGGGATTGTGATGCACCTCCGTTTTGGTTTACTTCATCAATATAACTTTGGCTATTTGGGGTTTTTTGTGGTTCCATATGAATTTTAAGATACTTTGTTCTAGCTTTGAGAAGAATGCTGCTGCAACTTTGATGGGGATTGCATTGAATGTGTAAATTGCTTTGGGTAATAATGACATTTTAACAGTGTTTATTCTTCTGATCCATGAGCATGGAATGTTTTTCCATTTCTTTATGTCTTCTTCAATTTCCTTCATAAGTCTATAGTTTTCAGCATACAGGTCTTTTACATTGTTGGTTAGGTTTATTCCTAGGTATTTTATGGGTTTTCGTGCAATTGTGAATGGGATCTGTTTCTTGCTTTCTCTTTCTGTTGTTTCATTTTTGGTGTATAAAAATGCAACTGATTTCTGTACATTGACTTTGTACCCTGCAACTTTACTGAATTCATTGATCAGTTCTAGAAGGCTTCTGGTGGAGTCTGCCAGGTTTTGCATGTAGAGTATCATGTCATCTGCGAAAATTGAAAGTTTGACTTTTTCTTAGCCGATTCTGATGCCTTTTATTTCCCTTTTGTTGTCAGATTGCTGATGCTAGGACTTCCAACATTATGTTAAACAATAGTGGTGAGAGTGGATATCCTTGTCGTGTCCCTGTTTTCAGGGGGAAAGTTCTCAGTTTTTCCCCATTGAGGATAACATTGGCTGTGGGCTTTTCGTAAATGGCTTTTATGATGTTTAGTAAGTTCCTTCTATCTCGACTTTCTTGAGGGTTTTTATTAAGAAGTGATGTTGTATTTTGCCAAATGCTTTTTCTGCAGCTATTCACAGAATCATATGATTTTTTCATATGATTTTTTCTTTTGTTTTGTTAATGTGATGTATCACATTAATGGATTTGCGAATATTGAACCAGCCCTGTAACCCAGGAATATATCTCACTTGATCATAATGGATAATACTTTTTATATTTAATTTGCTAGTATCTTGTTGAGTATTTTTGCATCTATATTACTTACGGATATTGGCCCGTATTTCTCTTTTTTTGTTGGGTCTCTGCCTGACTTGGGAATCAAAGTGATATGTGCTTCGTAGAATGAGTCTGGTAGTCTTCCTTCCGTTTCTATTTTTTGGAATAGCTTAAGAAGGATCAGCGTTAACTCTGCTTTAAACATCTGGTAGAATTCCCCTGGTAATCCATCCTGCCCTGGGATTTTATTCATTGGGAGATTTTTGATAACTGATTAGATTTCTTCCCTGCTTATGAGTCTGTTCAAATTTTCTATCTCTTCCCGTTTGAATTTCGGTAGTGCCTGTGTGTTTAGGAATTTGTCCATTTCTTCTAGATTGTCCAGTTTGTTGGCATATAATTCTTCATAGTAATCTCTGATGATTGCTTGTATTTCTGAGGGATCTGTTGTAACAGAGCCACTTTCCTTCATGATTTTGTTCTCTCTTTTGTTTCTGAGGGGCCTAGCTAGAGGTTTATCCATTTTGTTTATTTTTTCAAAAAACCAACTCTTGGTTTCATTGATCTGTTCAATTGTTTTTGTGGATTCTATCTTGTTTAATTCTGCTCTGCTCTTTACTATTTCTTTTCTTTTGCTGGCTTTGGGGTATTCTTGCTGCTCCCTTTCTAGTTTTCTTTGGTGCTCTGTTAGGTTTTGAGTTTGTGCTTTCTCGGATTTGTTGAGGTAGACCTGTATTGCAATGAACTTTCCTCTTAAGACCGCCTTTGCTATATCCCAGAGAGTTTGAGTTGTTGTATTCTCATTTCCATTTGTCTCCATATATTTTTTAATTTCCTCTCTAATTGCCTGGTTCACTCTGTTATTCTTTCGTAGGGTAGTTTTTAACCTCCACATTTTTGGAGGTTTTCCAGACTTCTTCCTGTGGTTGATTTCAAGTTTCATAGCATTGTGATCTGACAGTGTGCATGGTATGATCTCAATTAATTTGTATTCATGGAGGGCTGTTTTATGACCCAGTACGTGATCAGTCTTGGAGAATGTGTCATGAGAAGAAAGTGAATTCCCTAGTGTCAGGATGCAGAGTTCTAAATATATCTATTAATTCCATCTGTTCCAGTGTGCCATTCAGTTCCATTGTTTCTTTAGTGATTTTTTTTGTCTGGTTGACCTATCCATTTTTGTATGTGGGGTATTAATCTCCCTTGGAATTATCACATTATTATCAATAAGATTTCTACTGTTTGTGATTAATTGTTTTATGTATTTAGGATCTCCCAAATTCGCCACATAAATGTTTATAATTGTTAGCTCTTCTTGATGTAGAGACCCTGTGATTATTATATAATGTCCTTCTTCATCTTTTGTTACTGCCTTCATTTTAAAGTCCATTTTGTCGGATATAAGTATGGCTACTCCAGCTTTCTTTTGGCGACCATTTGCATGGTAAATATTTCTCCATCCCCTTACTTTCAATATGAAGGTGTCTTTGGGTCTAAGGTGAGTCTCTTGTAGACAGCAAATAGATGGGTTTGGTTTTTGATCCATTCTGCTACCCTGTGTCGTTTGACTGGAGCATTCATTTCATTTACATTCAGTGTCATTATTGAAAAATATGGGTTCAGATTCATTGTGTTCCCTGTAGAGTGCATGATTGTAGTGATGTGTCTAATACCTTTAATCCTTGCTACATTTCTCTCATAGAGTCCCTCTTAAGATTTCTTGCAGGGCTGGTTTGGTGGTGATGAATTCTCTCAGCTTTTGTTTATTTGGGAAAACCTTTATGTCTCCTTCTATTTTGAATGACAGACTCACTGGATAAAGAATTCTTGGTTGCATATTCTTCCTGTTCATCACATTGAAGATTTCCTGCCATTCCTTTCTGGCCTGCCAAGTTTCAGTAGATAGGTCTGTATCCACTCTGATAGGTTTCCCTTTGTACGTGAGGGCCCTTTTCTCCCTAGCTGCTTTCAGAAGTCTCTCTTTGTCTTTATATTTTGCCAGTTTCACTATGACATGTCGTGCTGAAGTTCGATTTACCTTAAGTCTTAGGGGAGTTCGGTGTGTCTCTTGAATTTCAATGTTCTTCTCTTTCCCCAGATTGGGGAAATTTTCGTGTATAATTTGGTCTAGCATGCCTTCAAGCTCTCTGTTTTTGTCTTCCTCTTCAGATACTCCTATGATATGGACATTGTTCCTTTTGACTGTATCACTCAGGTCTCCGATTCTCCTTTCATGTTCCTGAATCATTTTCTCTCTCTTTTTCTCAGCCTCCTCTTTTCCTATAACTGTGTCTTCTAATTCACTTATTCTCCTCTCTGCTTCTTCAATCCGTGCAGTGGCAGCCTCCATTTTACTATTCATCTCATTTATAGCCTTCTCTAACTTGTCACAGCTATTTTGAAGGTTCCTAGTTTTGTATCAGTATCTTCTCTGATAGCTTCTATTTTTTTTCAAACCCAGCAATTAATTTTATGACAATAGTTCTAAATTCTTGTTGAGTTATGTTGCTTGTGTCTGTTTTGAGCAGCTCTGTAGCTATGAATTCTTCCTGGAGTTTCTCTGAAGGAGAGTTCTTCCTTTTTGTCATTTTGGCTAGCTTTCTGTCTCTTATCAGTTTTAAAAGCTGTTTCTGCACTGTGCACCTATTAGTATTGCTCTATTAAAGGAGGCTCTTTGACTGTCCAGGGCCTGTCGTTTCAGGAGATGTTCTTTTAATGGTGTCTCTCAGTTTCTCTTATTGTGCTTGTAATTAATATCTTTCCTTATTCAGTGATATTTGAGACCTTCCACTATGTGTGCTTAGCCCTGTTTTTTTGTGGTAGTCCTGAAAAGGAAAACAGACAAACACACAGAGAACACAAGCATGTAAATGTATTGACAGATCCAGTAAACAAGCAAACCAAATGGGAAAGGAAGAAAGGGAGCAGGAAAGAAAAGAGAAATGAGAAAGAAGGAACAAAAGAAAAAAAAGAAGGAACAAAAGAAAAAAAGAGAGATTGAGAAAACAAAACAAACAAACAAACAAAAAAACCGGGGGCATAGAGACAGCCAGATATAAAGGACAGTCTGAGAGCCTAAAACCAGTGGAGGTTAAAGATAAGAATGAGATAAGTGAAAAATATCTGGATGATAAGGGTTGATCTAATCACAGCAGTGTTAAATGTTGGTCTTTCCCAGACTGCAGGATGAATAGGGAGAGAAGGATGAAATATGGAAAAGAAAAGAGAAAATAAGGAGAAAATTATGGAAGCTTAAAACTTAAGAATAATTAGGATAGAAAAACTTGAGAGAAAAAATAAATTAAAAATAGCACCAAGAGAAGAATCCAGCTCTCCAGTGCAGATGGGCGTGGTTTGATGTAAGTAAGTTGGTCTCAGGTCCTGGTCTCTGAGGCCACGCCTTAGTAGATGCTGGGAGAAGAATGGCGGCGGAGCCTCAATCCCCTCTCAGACTCTGCATTTTTGGCCACTCTCTTAAGTTCAGTCTCCCCGGGCCTCGGGTGGGTTGAATTGTTTGGGTTTTCTAAGGTCTGCTAGGCCTTCAAATCCCTTTAATTTTTCTGCCACCGCCAAAGTAACTCTTGGCCGCTAAGCTGTGTAGGGGGACTGGGGAGCCAGTGCTTCCCTGGCTCCTCCTGAGGTCTTGGGGGCGGCCTGGCCGCTGGATCGGGAGGCCGCTGAGGGGACCGGGTATCTCTCCCTGCACCCAGTGGCTGGGAATGGAAATTTTGTCTCACCCCGCTGTGGGCTAAGCTCTCCCTTCAGTCTCTCCTCTTGCCCTAGGCTCCTATCTCCCTGGGAGCCGGTTCGTGCCCAGCGTCTTGCGTTGCCTCTCGCGGCGCACCACAGCTGTCTCCCATGCAGCACAGCCGGCTCGTGGACAGCTCTTAAAGTTCTCTGCCGACTTCTCCGGCCATCCTATGTGTTCGCGGCCCCGCTCAGTGTCATGCAGCCTCTGACCCGCGCTCTCTGCAGCCAGGGCTAGGTCTCTGGGCACTCTCTTTCCAACTCCATCTTGGGCTGGCCCCCCTTCCCTCAGTCACACTCAAGGTCCCTGTCTCACTCAAGGTCATCCGTGGGGTTGATATCGTGGGGTTGATATCAATTAGGGGTTCGTGTGCACACCGCTGCTCCAGGAGATTAGATGGTTGTGGCTTTTAAATCCTCTCAGTTTGATGTTTGCAAGCTGCGGAAGTATCAGTGTTCCCTACTTCTCCGCCATCTTGCCTCCCAGTGAAAGCTGGATAACCTTTTTTTAATATGATATAGTGCTCATCTTCATGTCTTATTACAGTCTGGTTTAAAATCTAGTTTGCCTGCTCTAGTTTTCTTTTGATGTCCATTAGAATAAAAAATGGTTCTCTATCACCTCACTTTCAACCTGGAGGTAATATTGGGTATAAAATGGGTCTCTTGTAAGCAATATATTAATGGGTACTGTTATCTTTTTTCATCCATTCTGATACACTATGTCTTTGGATTGGAGTATTTAGTCCATTTAGATTCTAGAAGATTATTGATAGATACGAATTATTACCATTGAATTATAACTGTAATGTCACTGTTCCTATAGATTGCCTATTCCTTTTTTTAAAAATATACTTTATTGTCAACTTGGTTTCCATATAACCCCCAGTGCTCCTCCCACGAAATGCCCTCCTCCATCACCCATTTTACCCTCTCCAGAACCCCCCATCAACCCTCAGGTTGTTCTCAGTATTTAAGAGTCTCTTGTGGTTTGTCCCCCTCCCTCTCCTTAACTATTTTGTTCCTTTGCATTCCGCTGTGGCCCTCTGTTAAGTTTCTCCTGTTCCATATATGAGTGAAAACATATGGTATACATTTTCCTCTGCTTGACTAATTTCACATAGCATAATACCCTCTAATCCCATCCACGTTGCTACAAATGGTCAGAGTTCATTCTTTCTCATTGTCATGTAGTATTCAATTGTATATATATACCACATCTTCTTGATTCATTTGAAAGTTAATGGACATTTAGGCACTTTCCATGATTTGGTTATGGTTGAAAGTGCTACAATGAACATTGGGGTACATGTTCCCATATGCATCAGCAATCATGTATCTCTTGGGTAAATCCCTAGCAGTGATATTGCTGGTTCAAAGGGGAGCTCTACTGTTAATTTTCTGAGGAACTTCCACACCGTTCTACAAGTAACTGCACCAGTTTACATTCTCACCAACAGTTGTAGGAGGGCTCCCATTTCTCCACATCCTCGCCAGCATCTATAGTCCATTGATTTGTTCATTTTAGCCACTCTGACCAGCGTGAGGTGGTATCTCAGTGTGGTTTAGATTTGTATTTCCCTGATGATGAGTGATGCTGAGCATCATTTCATGTGTCTGTTGGCCATCCGGATGTCCTCTTTGGAGGTGTGTCTGTTCATGTCTCCCACCCATTTCTCCACTGGATTATTTGTTTTTTGGGTGTGGAGTTTGGTGAGTTCCTTATAGATTTTGGATAGTAGCCCTTTATCCAATATGTCATTTGCAACTATCTTTTCCCATTCTGTCAGTTGCCTATTTGTTTTGTTGATTATTTCTTAATGAGGTCCCAATATTTCATTTTTGCTCTTTATTCCTTTGCCTTTGGGGATGTGTTGAGTAAGAAATTGCTGCACCTGAGGTTGAGGAGTTTGGTTCCTGCTTTCTCCTCTTGAGTTTTCATGGTTTCCTGTCCCACATTCAGGTCCTTCATCCATTTTGAGTTTATTTTTTAGTATGGTGTAAGAAAGTGGTCTAGTTTCATTCTTCTGCATGTTGCTGTCCAGTTCTCCCAGCACCATATGCTAAAGAGGCTGTCTTTTTTTTCTGTTGGATTTTCTTTCCTGATTTGTCAAAGATTAAATGGCCATATATTTGTGGATCCAGTTCTGGATCCTCTATTCTATTCCATTGATCTATGTGTCTCTTGTTGTGCCACTACCAAACTGACTTGATGATGACAGCTTTGTAGTAGAAGCTAAAGTCTGGGATTGTGATGCCTCCTGTTTTGGTTTACTTCTTCAATGTTCCTTTGGCTCTTTGGGGTCTTTTGTGGTTCCCTACAAATTTTACTATTGTTTGTTCTAGCTTTGAGAAGAATGCTGGTGCAATTTTGATTGGGATTGCATTGAATGTGTAGATTGCTTTGGGTACTAATGACATTTTGACATTTCTTCTTCCAGTCAATGAGGATGGGATGTTTTTCCATTTCTTTGTTTCTTCTTCAATTTCCTTCATTGGTTTTATATAGTTTTCAGACTACAGATACTTTGTATTTTTGGTTAGGTTTATTTCTAGGTATTTTATGGTTTTTTTGTGCAATTATGAATGGAAATGGTTTCTTGATTTCTCTTTCTCTTGCTTCATTATTGCTGTATAAAAATGTAACCAATTTCCATACATTGATTTTGTACCCTGCGACTTTGCTGAATTCGTGGATCAGGTCTAGCAGACTCTTGGTGGAGTTTGTTGGGTTTTCCATGTAGAGTATCATGTCATCTGTGAAAAGTGAAAGTTTGGCTTCATCTTTGCCAATTCTGATGCCTTTATTTCATTTTTTTTCTTTTTTTAAATAGTTTATTGTCAAATTGATATCCATACAACACCCAGTGCTCTTCCCCATAAGTGCCTTCCTCCATCACCACGACCTCTATCCCCCCTCCCCCTTCCCCTTCAACCCTCAGTTCCTTTTCAGTATTCAATAGTCTCTCAAGTTTTGCATCCCTCTCTCTCTCTCTCCAACTCTCTTTCCCTCTTCCCCTCCCCCTGGTCCTCCATTAGGTTTCTCCTGTTCTCCTGTTAGACTTATGAGTGCAAACATGTGGTATCTGGCCTTCTCTGCCTGACTTATTTAGCTTAGCATGACACCCTCAAGGTCCATCCACTTTCCTACAAATGGCCATATTTCATTCTTTCTCATTGCCATGTAGTACTCCATTGTGTATGTATACAACATCTTCTTGATCCACTCATCAGGTGATGCACATTTAGGCTTTTCCCTTGTTTTAGCTATTGTTGACAGTGCTGCTATAAACATTGGGGTACATGTACTGCTATGCATCAACACTTCTGTATCCCTTGGGTAAATCCCTAGCAGTACTATTGCTGGGTCATAAGGGAATTCTATGGATAGATTTTTGAGGATCCTCCATACTGTTTTCCAGAGCAGCTGCAGCAGTTTATATTCTCAACAACAGTGTGGGAGGGTGCCTGTCTCTCCACACCTGTGCCAGCATCTATAGTCTCATGATTTGTTCATTTCAACCACTCTGACTGACGTGAGGTGGTATCTCAGTGTGGTTTTGATTTGTGTTTTCCTGATGATGAGTGATGTTGCGCATCGTTTCATGTGCCTGTAGGCCATCTGGATGTCCTCTTTGGAGAAGTGTCTGTTCATGTCTTCTGCCCATTTCTTCACTGAGTTATTTGTTTTGTGGGTGTGAAGTCTGGTGAGTTCCTTGTAGATTTTAGATACTAGCCCTTTTTCCGATATCTCATTTGCAACTATCTTTTCCCATTCTGTCAGTTGCCTATTAGTTTTCTTGATTGTTTCCTTTGCAATGCAGAAGCTTTTAATCTTGATGAGGTCCCAAGAGTTCATTTTTGCTTTCATTTCCCTTGCCTTTGGGGATGTGTCGAGTAGGAAGTTGCTGAAGTTGAGGTCAAGGATGTTTTTTCCTACTATTTTCTTGTCTGATTGATGATGCTAGGAATTCCAGCACTATGTTAAACATAAGTGCTCTATAAGTATGCCAGTCCAGCTTTCTTTTGATTACTCTAGCATGATAGATATTTCTCCATCTCCTTACTTTCAATCTGAAGCTGTCCTCAGGTCTAATATGAGCCTCTTGTAGACAGCAAATAGATGGGTATTGTTTTTTTTATCCATTCTTATACACTGTATCTTTTGATTGGAGCATTTAGTCCATTTATATGCAGTGTTATTATTGAAAAATATGGCTTACAGTCACTGCAGTCTCTGTAGGATTCATGCTTGTTGTGGTGTCTCTGGTAGTTTGTGTTCCTTGTAACATTTCCCTCATAGTGTCCCCCTTAGGATGTTTTGTAGGGCTGGCTTAGTGATGATAAATTCCTTCAATTTTTGTTTGTTTGGGAAAACTTTTATCTAGCCTTCTATTCTGAATGACAGGCTTGCTTGATAAAGGATTCTTGGCTGCACATTTTTTTCTATTCATCATATTGATGATTTTCTGCCAATCCTTTCTGGCCTGCTAAGCCAGAAAGGTCTGCTACTACCCTTATGTGTCTACCTTTGTATGTTAGGGCCCTTTTATCCCTAGTTGCTTTCAGAATTCTCTCTTTATCATTATATTTGCCAGTTTCACTATGATCATGCAGAAGATCGATTCAAGTTATGTCTGAAGGAAGTTCTCTGTGCCTCTTGGATTTCAATGTCTAGTTCCTTCCCCGGATTGAGGAAGTTCTAAGCTATGATTTGTTCGAGTACCTCTTCAACTCTTTTTTCTCTCTTCTTCTTATGGAATTCCTATGATATGGATATTGTTCCATTTGGTTGTATCAATGAGTTCTAGAATTCTTCTTTCATGCTCTTGGATCAGATTATTACTCTTTTTTCAGCTTCCTCTTTTTCTATAATTGTATCTCCTAATTTACCTATTTTCTTCTCTGCCTCTTCAATCCATGCAGTGGCCACCTCCTTTTTATTATGCACCTCATTTATAGCATTTTTTAATTCATCATAACTATCTTTAAAATCCATGATCTTTGCAGCAATAGCATCTCTGCTGTCATCTATGCCTTTTTCAAGCCCTGCAATTAATTTTGTGACTATTGTTAAAAATTCTTGGTCAGTCATGTTGCTTATATCTGTTTTGATCAATTCTTTAGCTGTTACCTCTTCCTGTGATTTCTATTAAGGAGAGTTCTTCTGTTTCATCATTTTGGCTAACTTTCTGCCTCTTGTAAGTTTTAAAAGCTTGTTACATGCTCTGCACCTGAGAGTACTGTTATATTAAAGGAGGCTCATAGACTGTCCAGGGCCTGGCCATTTAGAAAGTGTTTTTTAAGGGTGTCCCTTGGTATCTCTTATTGTGACTTTGGTTATTTATTTCCCTACTCGTAGTGATGTTTGGATGTCTATCCCAGAGGGAACTTCTGGGACCAGAGTACCCAGCCCAAAGAACGTTCTGAGTTAGAGATGGGATCTCTCTCTGAAAAGCCCTGTGGTTAGAGATGGGATGACAGGATCCCTCTCAGTCCCGGGGTCAAGGTTTTCCTCTTCTCCAAATACAGTCCTACCCTTCCCCAGCTTCTCCTTCTCCTCCTTTTCTCTCCACAGAAGGGGATTCCTCCCCTCTGCTCCTCCATGTCCTGGCCTATTTTTATCTCCCTGATTTGCAATCATGCACCTATGAGGCTGTCTTCTTAGTGGACTTCGTCTCCTTTCCTCCCAGACTCTTGAGGTTCAGAGTCCTTTGGCTTCAGCCCCTTTATTTGAGAGATGTGGGCCTGTCCCCTGAAAATGTCTTTGTTCATTTGTAGTATTTATTGCTTTGGTCTCTGTTTACTGCTCAATGTGTCCCCTTTAATAATTCTTGAAGAGGTGCTTTAATGGTTACAAACTCCTTTAATTTTGCTTGTCTTAGAAACTATTTTGTTTATTCTTCTATTCTGAATGGCAGCCTTGTTGGATAAAGTATTCTTGGCTGAATATTTTTCCCATTTAATACATCGAGTATATCATGCCACTACCTTCTGGCCTGCCATGTTTTTGTGGACAGGTCTGCTGCTAACCTTATATGTCTACCCCTGTAGGTTAAGAACCTTTTGTTCCTAATTGCTTTCAGAGTTCTCTCTTTATCTTTGTATTTTCAAGTTTCATTATGCTATGTGTTGATGTTGACCTGTTTTTGTTGATTTTTAGTGGACTTCTTTGTGCTTCCTATACTTGAATGCCTGTTTCCTTCTCCAGACTAATGAAGTCCTCAGCTATAATTTGTTCTAATAAACTCCCTGACCCTTTTACTCACTGTTCTTCTGGGACTCCTATGATATAAATATTATTACACTTTATTGAATCGCTGAGTTCTCTAAGTCTATATTAGTGATATAATAGTTTTCTTTCACTCTTTTTCAGCTTCATTATTTTCTATAATTTTATCTTCTCTATCACCTTTATGATTATCTATTTCTTCCATTCTCATTGTGATTACAGCCAGTTGGTTCTGCATCTCAGTTATAGCATTTTTTTTAATTTTAGCTTGACTATATTTTAAATCTCTGATCTCTGCAGCAAGGGATTTCCTGATATCTTCTATGCTTTTGTTTAATATCCCAGCTAGTGTTCTTATGACTCTTCTTCTAAATTCTTGTTCAGATATATAACTTATATCTGTTTTGAGCAAATCCTGGCTATGGTTTCTTCTTGATCTTTCTTTGGTGGAGAATTCCTTCATCTTGTCATTTTGCCTAGGTTTCTTGTCTCTTGTGTGTGATGAAAGCTTGTCATGTTTCCTGTTCCTGAGAGTAACACTATATTAAGAAGGGGTTATACACTCTCCAGAGCCTGGCACTTCAGGAAGTGTTTCTGGTGTATGCCATGTGCACTCTACTGTTGTGACATGGCTGTGTTTCCCCCAGGTCAATTCTCTTTAATGTTCCTCCCTGCTTTCAGTGGAGAGTGTTTTGACATTTATCTGTGTGTGCTTTGATTTGTTTGTTAAAATAAGACTGATTTTTTAAAAAGCCTGATCCAAAAAAGAGAGAGGAAAGGAAAAGGAACAGAAATACAAACAAACAAACAAACAAACCCCAAAAAACTATGAGCCCAGTTCCATAGAAAAAGAAAGCGAAAATAAAATAAAATAAAATAAAGAAGAAGAAGAAGAAGAAGACGATGACAATGACAACAATGACCATAGAAATGGAGGAGGAGGAGGAGGGAACAGATTAAAAAATGAGAAAAGGAAATGAAACAAACAAACAAATAAACAAAAAAAACTATAAGCCTGATTCAAAAGGGGGAAAAAAAGCCTCATCCTATTTTCACCAGAACTGAAGCTGACACTTTGGAGTATTCTAGGATCAGTAGACTTGGCGCATGTAACGTAGCCAGTGTTGGACCTCTAAGTGGAAGGCCCAGTGTACTGGCATATAGTCAGACCTGCCCTAATAAAGATGCCCTTATAGGGCACAAGGGGATGGGATTTGGTGTAAGTGGTTCCAGCCTTGACTGGGGGTGCTGTGTTACTTATTGAAGTCTAACCACGTTGGTAGGTAGGGGAAGATGGCATCACTTTGCTCTCTCTTCCTTGGGTAAGGGAGCAGGGCCCACTGATGATCAGGTAGTCCTCACAGACAAGCAGACAATCTCCACTCCTGTGTTCCAGATTTCTGTCATATCACTTTCCTCATCCTTTCTGTGCCCAGGCTTTTTAAGTGCCTCGTGCTGCAGCTCTTCTGTATTTTATCTCTGGCACATGACTGGATTCAAAACTCCAGATCTTAAAAGACCTGGCTAGGCTTGTCCCCACTCCCCTGTTCCAGAGGAAAACCTCACAGCATTGCACCTGGTGCCATTCTTTCAGAGAAAAGTAGTTGCAAGGCCACACAGGCACATGGAACTTATGGTGAAACACAGCAAAAAAGCTGTGACCACTTTACCCACCCACTGCTCATGCCTCTGTCCCCTGCTGTTGAACAGCTGATCAAAGGCTCCAGCCTTTTCTTTTGTCTTTGGAGAGGCAATATAACCTCTTCTAAATGCATTCAGGGAAGGACAACTTTCTCTACCAGGGCAACCCAGGGGATCCCCATACCATGATGTCCACTGTCAGCTCCCTGGCTTCCCCTCCTCCTCCAAGAACACTGCTGCCCATTCAGATCTACTCTAGCAAATGGCACAGATTTCCAAAAACTCGGAATTTCAGCTTCACTGTTTGCAAAAACTTGCAATAGTCAGTTCCTCATGATTCCCCCATCAGTGGTTTTGGGGGATTGCTTTTCTTATGCTAACTTGATGTGCTGTTTTCCCCCACCCTCTTTCTCCTCTCCACCAAAAGGGTTCCTGCCCTTCTGCATCACTGTGGCTTTTCTCTCCCCCAATTCCTCTCTCTCCACTGCATACCTGCCATGTTATTGTCCTCAAATTAGGCAGATTGTTCTCTTAATACTCAGATCTACTTCCTAGGTGTTTGAAATGATTTGATTTTAATCTAGCTGTGTTTGAGGGAGGAGACAAGCCCAAAGGCCTCCTACTATTCTGCCATCTTAACTCCTCCTCAGCCCAAATTTTTGTTATCTCCCTGATTGAAGGGGATAGAGAATCAAAATTGCAGCTAATCTATTGAAGAGGCTAGCAGTGGTAGCATTGCCCTTGGAGTCAGGCACACTGAAGTTTATATCCCAAGTCCATTGGGTGACCACATGAAAATTATTTACCCTCAAATTCCTCACCTGTACAACTAGTGCTAAGAATTAAGTCTTATGGGATATTCACTGTAATTAAATAAGATAATGAATGTGAGATGTTTAGCATAGTGTCTGGCACAAGGTACAATGTAAACATTCAATAAACATCATCATAATAATCTTATATGATGATAAGTAACTGTTTTCATCTGTAAAATAAACATTATACTTATGGTTATCTCACAGGGTTAAGTCAGTAACTGTTGCTATATTGAATGTGATAATGCCTTCCAAAAGGTGCATCACCATGTCTTTGAGATCGATGTTGCCTCTAATTCTTATTTGGCAATAAGCAATAGTGCATGAGAAGCTGATGATGAGTATGTGCTAGGCCATTCCTTGAGGTGTGATAAGAACTAATAAAGTCTTATTATCTTGCTTGGTGCAATGGAAACATCTTTCATAATGATATCATATATCCAGGTTTAAATTCAGGATATGCAACTTTCATGTGTGACCTACACATTTTCTTATATGAAAATGCTTAGCCTTTTTGAGACTCAGTATTCTTATCTATAAAGCAGGGGTAATAGCATATATCTTGCAAGTAATGTAAAGGATCTTTCACAATGTATTACTTTCCTTTGCTCCTCAGTGGTTCCAGAGAGTAAAGAATGAACATCTTTAAATATTTTTAAGTATCTTTAAATATTGCCTCTCCAGAGCAGCCGCTTCTCACAGCCACAGGCACCTCTGATTCCCCGCCGAGATGGCTTAGGGCTGGAGGCTATTCCTTCTCTTGCGCCCCGCTGCCCAGCAGTTATCTATGGAGTGGGTTTCTGTCTCCATGCGCAGCTAAGTGTTCCATACCTCTTCCCCAGAGACAGTTCTATGAGGGCGTTCCGACTCTGTCTCTTCCCTTTGTCTCCTGGGCGCTCGGCACTTGCGCCACGTTGGGCTGGGGATCTTACCTCCCCTGCCCATCCCGGGCTGGCCCGTCCTTGGATCTCCCCCGTTCGCCCCCACTCACTCAGGTATCTTTGAGGTTCTATTCCTTCTGGAGTTCGTATTTTCTCCTTCCGCTCTCTCAGTTGAACGTAATATCCTTCTGAGTTCGGAAAACGGTGCGGAAGGAGTTTACAGAGCTCCCTTCCTCTCCGCCATCTTGGCTCCACCTCTCTCAGCCTCTCCATTTCTAAAAAAACAAAAAGGGAGTTATAATTGTGTCAGTGATTACATTGAGTCTGCAGCCATACAGGATAGTATTGCCATCTTAACAACGTTAAGTCTGTCAATCCATAAATGGAAACAATATGTGTTTCCATTTATTTAGATCTTATTTAATTTATGTAATGTTTTCTTATATTCAACGTATATGTCTTGCAATTCCTTGGTTAAATTTATTCTTTTTCATGCTATCGGCATTGCTTTCTTAATTTCATTTTCAGATCATTCATTACTATTGTATATTTTTGTATACTGATCTTGTATCTTGAAGCCTTGCTGAATTCATTTGTTATATCAAGTGGATTTTTAGTGTATTCCTAAGAGGCTTCTATATATAAGATTATATCATCTAGAAATAGATAGTTTTATTTATTTTTTAATTTGTATTCTTATATTTCATTTTTTGCCTAATTGCCCTGCCTATCACCTTGTACTCTCAGTAAAATGTTTTATAGAAATAGAAAGAGTAAACTTTCTTTTTTAAATTAATTTTTTGTGTTTATTTATTTTTGAGAAGAGACAGGTGCGAGTGTGGGAGAGGCAGAGACAGAGAGACACAGACCCTGAAGCAGGCTCCAGACTCTTAATTGTCTGCACAGAGTCCAACGTGGGGCTCAAACTCCTGAACCATGAGATCATGACTTGAGCTGAAGTCAAATGCTTAATGGACTGAATCACCCAGGCACTCCAGAAAGAGCAGACATTCTTGTCTTGTTCCAGATTTTCAGGGAAAACCTTTCAGTTTTTCATTACTAAGTATTCTTATAACTGGGTTTTTTATAGATTACATTTATCAGGTGGAGTAACTTTGTATTCTTGTTTTGGGGGCATTTTTATCATGAAAGCTTGTTGCGTTTTGTCAAGTACTTTTTCCGTATCTATTGAGGTAATCATGAGTTCCCCCTTTATTTTTATTTTGCAAACATTACAAAGCTACAGTAAACAAGATAATGTGGTACTGGATATAAATAAAGGTGAATAGACTAAAACTCAAAATCCAAAAGAAACTCCATATGTCTATGGTCAATTGATTTTTGAAAAGGATGCCAAAACTGTTCAACTAATGACACTGGAAAACTGGATATCCACATCTGACAGGATGAACTCATATCCCTACCTCACACATATACAAAGCACCTAAATCTAAATTGATTACAGACATGTACACATATATATGAGCTAAAACTATAAACCTCTTAGAAGAAAATAGGTATAACTCTTCGTGACCTTGGATTAGGCAATAGTTTCTTAGCTATGACATCTAAAGCAGAAGCAACCAAAGAAAAACTAGATAAATTGGATTTTATCAAAATGAACTTTTGTGCATCAAAGGACATTGTCAAGAAAATGAAATGACAGCCCATATAATGGGAGAAAAAAATTAAGAATTGTATATTTAGAATATATCAAGAACTCTTCATATCAACAACAAAAAGATAAACAGTACAAATATTAGAAGGGCAAGGTATTTGAATAGACATTTCTCCAAAGAGGATATACAAATGGCCAGTAAGCACATGAAAAGATGCTTAATATTATCAATCATTAGAAAAATGCAAATCAAACCCACTATGGGACTCTACTTCACATCACTTAGAATGGCTATAATTTACAAATAAAAAGAAATAAAAATGAATGTCGGTGAGGATGTGAAAAAACTAGAACCCTTATATACTGTAGATGGGAATGCAAAATGGTACAGGAATTACAGAAAATATTTTGGCAATTCCTAAAAAATCTATACTTAGGGTTATCATATAACCCAGTAACTACACTCGTAGATATATACCCAAGAGAATGAAAACATATGTCCATGCAAATACTCACACACGAATGTTCATGCCAGCATTATTCATAACAGTGAAAATTTGGGAATAATCCAAATGTGCTTCGACTGAAGAATGGAGGAAAACACGTTATATCAGCACAATGGAGTGTTATTGAGCCATACAAAGGAATAAAGTACCTCAAACATGATATGATATGGATGAACCTTGAAAACATGCTAAGTGAAAGAAGTGAGGTATAAAAGGTCATACATTGTATGATTCCTTTCATATTAAATATCCAGAATAGTCAAATATAGAGAAACAAAGTATATTAGTAGTTGCTAGTGCTTGAGAAGGAGTGGAGAATAGGGAGTCACTGCTTTTTGGGGTGATTAAAATATTCTGGAATTGAGTGGTGGGGATTGCTGTACAGCTGTTGAACATACTAAAACTTCTGGATCTTACATTTTAAAATGATGAATTTTATAGTTTGTTAATTGTAAATCAATAAAAAGTGATCTTTTTATCCTAAAAGCTATTTGAGAAAAACATTACGACATGTTCTGAGTAAGAAAAAAAAAACTCAAATATACAAACAATACAAAAATCTGTCACCTGTTCTAACTCTGTCAGGTGTTTCCATGATACTTTAAGCTATCCATCTAGCCATTCACAAGCTGTAATAACTTAAAGGTGGCAAAGTTCCCTCAGGACATTGGCCTAGCTATAAACTAATACAGGCCATGTGGACCTTTCTTTCTTCCTTCACGACAAAAATGAACAAGAATGTCCCATTTCTGGGAGGGGCAGTAGGGAGCAGAATTGAGTGGTTATATACTTTTAAGGTCAATTGAGATGAAACCTCAGCCTCAAGTTTAAGCAACATTCAATTTCATCTGGAATCGCATATCTGGTTACCTACATATTCTAAAATTCATCAACTTAAGATGACACAAAAGCCCAGTTATTCATTTTCCCAGAATAACTGTTTGAAACAGTTGGAAAGTTTGACACGCATGTGTTGTTTGTTACGTAGCAGTAATTAACTATAATCAGAAAATATCTTATGTTACGGTTCTTTGAATTGTCAGTGATCTTTTCCTCTCCCTCCTTCCTCTCCTCCAACTCCAACTACTTAACCATAGCTTTATTATTCCCCTGCCCATCACGTAAACTGCCTTGATAGAAATATAAGTAATTTAAGTAAATACTCCAGCACAGAATTTTAACATTGGTAATTCTCCTACAAAATGTCCCTAGTCGAAGCTATCATTGAAATATGTGAATTTGTGCCTGAAACTCATCATATAGAGAAAAGGTGTTCTAGCATCTTTGTTTTGTCCCTCTCACCTTCTCTAAGAATGGAACACAAATCTCATTCCAAAAAAATGAGTGAAAAATACTTCTTGAATAGCATGTGGTAGGGGTATCTATACCTTCACTGAGACACTGAGAGGCTAAATGTCCTTTTTAATGCTAGACAATTCTGAATTTTAACATTATTTCCTTCCTCATTGTATGATGCTCCCACATATTTCTTATAGAATTTTTGTCCTTTACTAGCCCCTTCAATTTCCTCCTTCTGTCACATGCCCTCAATTTTAATTTTGTTTTTCTCTCTTTTTAATTCTGTTTCCTTGATGCAGCACAGCTTATACTTCCTTGATTTTTACTTTCTTTGCAGAATTTTTATAACTAGATCTGGCTACTTAATCCCTTGCTTTCTAGCCTCATGCATCTCCTCTCTGGTTCTACTCATATTTCTTGTCTGGATTTCACACCTGACCCTACTACTGGTCACAACCTATCAGAAAAAATCCCATTAGGGCATCTTTCACTTTGTGTTTTTTGTCTTTCCTCAGAATCACAGAGGTGGTCATGTAAGTAAAGGAAATATATTTTCAAGTACTCAGCAGGGTGTCCACCTGGGCACAATTTGAAACAACTCTTAGGAAAATCTCTGATTTCTTGTTCCCAAATATTTAGATATATTTTGGTCTGCAGACCTTCCTTATGCTGTCCAAACTTTGAAAAAATCCTGCTTCCTAAAGCATCAGACTGAATACAAGAAAATCAATAGACAAGCTGTGTGACAATTAATTAAGGTGCCAGAATGAATTACTGTTTATTCCCCTTCTGATTTGGGTCAGAGTTGTGTTTGATTTGGTAAATTGTACATTTTCAATTATGGTTTGTTCTGTGTTCTTTTGATGTGACTAGAATGAATGACTGTCAAATAATTATGTTATGGCAGAAAACTATGGGGTAAGTTTAACATGGGGAAGGTGAGGTTTGCAACCAAGTTATTTCCAATACAATGCTAATATCAGGGCAAGGTAGTGTGGGGGAAAAAATTTCTCTCTTCACATCTGTAGACAAGACTATGATGAAACAAACTTTGTTCTCTGGGCATAGCTATCAGTTTTTGTATATTCAGCAAACATTTAGTGAGCAAATCTCCATGCCAGACATTGTCCAATGCACTAGGCTTGCAGCCATGTACAAGAACATTTTAGGCCCTGAGAGAATGTATAGTCTAAAAAGGGAGACAAACATTAAACAGACCCACATGCATAATTAATTAATTACAATTTTAAAGTGTTACAGGAGTATCTCTTGTGTAGCTGTATTTTTCCACAACCCCAAAAGAACTATTCAAACTAAATTCAGGAAACATCCTGAAAGCTTCCTATGGCTTTCTGAATATCATAAAGGCTAAAGATATAAGTACATAAGGCAGAAAGGGATTCCTTCTAAAGATGGAATGAGAGGCCTAAGTGACTCCAAAAGTATCAGACAGCTTGCCCCAACATAAGAAAGCCCTCAGTAGTATAATGCAGCTTGTTAGAGGGGGGTGATGACAGACCCAATTCTCTCACAGAGAGGTATCCCTAATAGAAACGACTTCTGAATTTCGTAGTGTTAAAAAATGTATCAGAAAGATTGGAAGATGGAGGCTGGAGAACTTCAACAAGTGAATAGATTCCAATTTATTCTGGATGGTATAGGAATCAATATCTGGAAGACAGGGGAGCCTGGAACAGATCTTTTCAGATATAGGATTTTATGAAGTTTACTTGCTGAAGCACTAGCACTCCTAGAAGAATGCTGAATGTTAACTTCACTTTCCTTAAAGGTACATTTAAAGAGCATTTACTGGTGCCAATTTATTCTAATCTCTGTGGGCCTTCCTATGTATATGTCACATAGACAGGGACATTACTTATATTCAATACAATTATCCCAGCCTAAATGTGCTCACTGTTTTCATAACTCAATTTAGTGTAATTATACTCAACTTAGGGAATGAGTAACTGCCCCCTTCTCTCCCCTATAAACATGTGATTAATTGGCTTCATAGTAAAAATGCCTTCAATACAGACCTAAGCTTCAGTGGGCTCCCAGAAGGTTAAGTTTTAAATCTAGACAGAGTTTACTTGGCATTACCTCATTAAACTTAGATAAGTCAAGTTTAAAAATCAAGGTCTTTTCATAACGAGAGCAGGAAAAGCCAAAGGTAATCACAAGAGTTTACGTAGCATCAGTGTCAGACAGATTCCAAATGCTAGTTGACTAGCACAACTTTATGCCTGAGGATGCTACATTTTAATGATTAGTCCCAGTTTCTAATAAGTGGCATGTAGAATCATTCTGGTATCTTTTAAGATAACATTGCAGAGGGGTAGGGTCATTCTGATTCCATTTGTACATTAAGCTTTCACCAGTGTCTATTTGTTCTACTTGTGATATTAAACATCTATGATCTTAGGCATATTCAGATATTTTTATAATCAATATGCTGCATACATAAATGTATTGGTGGTTATCTGAGCTCAAATATGTGTGGCGATAGTTGTCTTTCCCTCCAGCTCCAGCAGTGACTGTGTCATTCCAACAGCCTTAGTAATTTTGATCTTTTATCTAGCCTACCTGAAGATAATTAGGCATTATTGCTTGAGTAGTATGGTTAAGGCAGGGCAAGTGGATGATTCAAAGGACCAAAGTATGTTGTTTTTCTACTCTGTGAGACAGTGAAGTATGATTGTTAGGAACACAGGCTCTGGAGTTAGATGGCCTGGGTCTGAATCATGGAACCGTAGGTTACTAAACCTCTTGGTGTTTCTATATCCAAATCTATAAAATGGAGATAATGACAGAGTCAATCTCATAGGGTATGAGATTTGAGGATATGGTAAATTAATCCATGTAAGATGCCTAGATACCTGAAACATAGGTACCATTCAGTGAATGTTAGCTCTTTTTATTATCCCCCAAATAAAGCCCAAATTCCTTCCTTCCTTTTAACTCTCTTCACCACTACTATAATCACTTTTACCTTTTGCCCAAATTCATTCTCAGCAGTACAGCAAGTATAATCTTAAAACATAAATCCTACCAATGTATTCTCTTATTTAAAAGCTTCCAGTGGCTCCCCTTTACACTAAGAATATAACTCAAAACTTCTTTTCTTGATCTACAGATCCTTATATGACATCATCCATCCTCCCTCTTAGATTGAGTATCCTACCACTCCTTCCAACCTTTTCTCACTAAACCCCAGGTGTGCTTGCCTGCTTGCTGTTACTGAAATCACACAAACATATTCTGCCTTACAACCTTTTCATAAGGTATTTTCTCTGCCTGGAACAGTCTTCTCTCTGATCTTTAAATAGCTTGGTTCCTTGTCATTTTGCCTCACTGGAAAGGCCTTCTGGGCCATTAACTCTAAAAGGACCACTGACCCATCAAGCCTGTTTAAATTCTTTGCATATCAATTTTCACTCTTATAGGTCCTAGTTTGTTTATGGTTTGTCTGCCCTTAACAGAATGTAATGTTCATGACAGCAGGGTGCTTGTTAATTACTTCATTCATTAAATTTTCATTGAGAGCTTATTATTTGCCAGGCACTGTTCTAGAGGCCCTGGAGATATTATATTGTATAATACAGATAAAAATCACTGCCCTCCTAAAGCTTAATTTCTACTAGACTTGGAGGGAAAAATAATAAAATAAATAATAAACTCTATTATATATCAGATAATGAAAAACAAGAAGGGAGGGTAATGAATGCATTATGGTGGCTGTGGTGGTGGTTGTGGATATGTGTGTGTTGTAATTTTTAATTTTTTTAATGTTTATTTATTTGGAGAGAGACAAAGAGACAGTGTCAGCAGGGGCAGAGCAGGGAGAGAAGAGATACAGAATCTGAAGCAGGCTTCATGCTCTGAGCTGTCAGCACTGGGCCTGACATGGGACTTGAACTCATGAACTGTGAGATCATGACCTGAGCCAAAGTCAGATGCTCAACTGACTGAGGCACCCAGGTGCCCCTTAAATAAGAGTGCCAGGGAAAGCCTCACTGACAAGATGATATTTGAGTAAAGACATGAGGGTGGAATCATCTGTGTTTTGGAGAGAAGATCAAGTACAAATGCCTAGATACAGGACAAGCATAGGAGTGAGTGAGTGGAATGGAGTGAGGCTTGGAGTAGAAGGAGGTGAGTTCAGAGTGGGTAATTTGGGGAGAGGAGGCCAGATCATGTAGGGGATAGTCATGGTAAGGTCTGTGGATTTTCCTCTGAGTTACATGGAGTTCAAGTGGCTTAATTTAAATACAGGGGTGATATGACTTATATGTTTTAGAAGGAACAATTTGGCTTTTATGGATGGAGAATAGACAGTAGGAGGGCAAAGGCAGAAAAAGGATTAATTAATAGGCTATTACAATAATGCAGAATAGAAGATGATAAATATGTAGATCTGCGGGTAGAAGTGGAGATGGCAATAAAAGGTCAGAGTAGAGTTTCCATATATATAATATATAATATAATATAATGTTTGTTTATTTAGAGAGAGCATGAGTATGTAGGGACAGAGAGAGAAGAAGAAAGAAAATCTCAAGCAGGCTCTGTATTGTCATCATGGAGTCTGATGTAGGGCTCAATCCCATGAACTGTGAGATCATGTTCTGAACCAAAATCAAGAGTCAGATGCTTAAACACCTGAGCCTGAGTCTCGCAGGTGCCCCATGAGTACCATTTGAAACACATTCCATTCTATACATTTTAGACATCATTTTAAGATACAAATCAGATGTTTTTGGTGCCTAAAACAGTGCCAAGCACAGGGTTGGCATTCAACAGATATTTTTAACTGAATGAATCAATGCCTTTTAAGTTTCCTCTCCCTCATCTCAACCACAACCACATGAGCTTACCAAGTCAGTCTACTCCCTCTTTATGCTGGATTCTCACATTTGATGTCAAGTGAACCTTTAAAAAATTGGTAATTTTTTGGGGTGCCTGGGTGGCTCAGTCAGTTTGGCATCTGGCTTCAGCTCAGGTCATGGTCTCACAGTTCGTGGGTTCGAGCCCCACATCAGGTTCTGTGCTACCAGCTAGCTCAGGGTCTGGAGCCTATTTCAGATTCTGTGTCTCTCTCTCTCTCTGACCCTTCCCTGCTCACACTCTCTCTGTCTCTGAAAAATAAAATAAAATAAATTGGTATTTTTAAAAATCATTTTTCCTAAGGCATCTGTACATAGTCTCAGATATTTTCTTTATTCTGGGGGTATCAAAAAAGCCCCGCTTCCCATATATTGGAAAGAAAACAGATAAGAAGCCTATTGTTAATCTTCTTGTATCAATACTTACATTGTAAACCTATGCCATCTTCTTTCATTAGTTAACAGAGAAGACTAATTACACTGACTAGACAAATGAACTGAGTATGCAATCTGCTCAACTTTTCCCTGCAGTTGTTCAAATACCTCCCCAATCTATATTTTATGGCAAAGCCAGACATTTCAAAAATTCCCCATAGTTCACAAATGTTAAGAAATGTGTATGTATGTACATGTGTTGGCTTATGGGTTATGGGTACATAAATATGTACAACTGGACATGTACATCCATCTTTATACCTTGGAGGTCAATAAAACTGAACAGGGTGCTAGAACCCAGAAAATCCTTTAATGAGAGTATCTCCTAAGATTATATCACAGAGATTCCTAAACCAGTACCAGCACAGACAAATCATTATAACTTGTAGGAGGGCAAAGTGACCCAAGAAGATTTCTGCCGTCCTGAGAGTGAACTGGAGAAATCAAGAAAGTTACTGACTGTTTAATAAAAGACAATTGATTAGTTCTTTTGTGTGGGGCAGTTTTCAAATGCCTACATAAAATTCTGTTGTGGTGGCTTCTTTCCTGAAGGGATGACCTTAATCACTAGAAGTTACATAGCAGCTCCAGTAACTTAGGTGGCTTTAGTAAGAAGTTGGCAAACTATTTCTGTCAGAGAAGTGTCTGAGTTTTAGGGCCTCTCTCTTCATTGGGAGGTTCTTGTGCAGCTGAGAGTTGCAGGCTGAGCAGACTGAAATCTCCCTTTGAGACCTGCCCAGCTATAAGCCCAGAAAAAGGATGAGTCATTGGCTATAACTATTTTATCTCCACAAAGAAGAATGATTAAATGTCATCATCTTTTACTGAATATGACACTCTGTTTTAAAAAAACAGGGTAATTTATAACAGATGGTGTGTGTGTGTGTGTGTGTGTAGGGGCAGGAGAGGTCTAAGATCTAAAAATTAAAAGAAGATAGGAATTGGAAAGTAAGGAGCAAATTTATTTTAAACCTGGTAACTATAACTGGATGGATAGAGGACACAGGTGTGAATAGTCATGACCAAAAAAAAAAAAAGGGCTAGAGCCTTTAGTTGGACTCTGGAACAGTCAGGGGACAACAAGAACTCACTGGTCCCTGGACAATGACCAATGGAGCTAGGGGTGCAGAACAGGAAGATTTACTCATCCATCCATTATTCAGTCAACAAACATTTTTTCTAAGTGCTTTATTTTTCTTTTGCATGACTAAAGTATTATTTTGCCTTGTGCTTGATTGACTATAGTTCTAGGTTGAAAATAATTTTCCTCATGCAAATTAAGGTATTGCCATATCTCATTACTGTCTTTCTTGTTTAGCAAAAATCTTAAACTACAGCAATATACAATATTTCATGTAGTGAAACAATTGAAATGCTAATAAATAACATTTACCTGAAATGAGATTACCATTATATATGACTGGTATTGATTTTATAGCAAATTCTTAATGTTTTTTTATAATACTCCAATGTTGTTAATGAGTGTGACACCTATATCATTCTCACATCTTTGTAAATAATTTTGGCTTCTTGGGAGATTGTTGGATCTTGCCCTATTCTTTATGTTCTAAACTTTCACCATACAATTTTGAGTTATGAGCATGAACCTACATATATGCATTTGTGTGTGCGAATGCATGTGAGAATGTGTGTGCCCATCTGCACATGCACACGTATGTGTTCAACATTTACTGATGAATCACTTTTGGGCTCTATTTAGTTTGTACTGATGAATCCAACAGACATGACCCATTCTTCTAGAATTCACATCTCAGTGGTTGAGATGGAGATAAATATGCTTCAAGGAAATAAATAAAATAATAAAAAGTTGTGATAAATGCTATTGAGGGTTGGCCATACTACAGACTGTACAAAATCATTTACCTTACTTATTCAAGGCAGGAATGGATCCTGCCACTCTTTAGCACTTTTCACTACTTGATATGATCATAATTGCTCATTTATGTATTTGTGTTTCCCCTAACTATATTCAAAGTTCCATGAAAGAAAGTTATTTTGCCTGTCTTGTTCACAGCTACATATTCAGAGTGTTGCACAATGTTCAGTAATTATTTGTTAGGTGACTGAATGGATGCATTTAAATGATCTTAATGTCAGCCCTGTTAGATGGCAAGTACAGAAATTATCATGCCCATCCTATAAATAAGGATATGATGATCCAGAATTGATATAGACTTGGGAATCAGAATCAAAGAAAGATACTACTAATGATAATAATTATAATAATGCTGTATTGAGTGCTTACTGTGTATAATGCAGTGTGCTAGATTTCCTATATGAATTATATTGTTGAATTTTTACAATAATTTTGTGAAGTAGGTATTATTATTATTCTCTTTTTCTATATGAAGAGCCTGAGGATCAGACAGATGAAGCAACTCTTTCAAGATCATACAGCCAGGAGGTGACAGAGTGTGTGATTAATTCCCATGTTTGATTTCAAAGCCTAGGCTCTCTCCACTACACTGAGGTGCTTGCCTTGGACTGTAAGGGCTGCTTGGGCTTTATCTATGCTACAGAAGAATGCCACATAGTGTATTTCTGACTCACATCACTGTCATTTGAGCTCATTAGTTTAGTTTGAGTACAGAGGAAGAAAGTAGAATAAGAAAGGGAAAGTTATTTGCTCAAGATTACAGTTTCTAGTGACAGAACTAAGGCCAGAACGAGGGCTCCTGACTTCCAGTTTAGTTTTCTTTGACACAACCATATTTTCCTCCCTTGTCTCAGTGGCTTTCAAATGTAACCCCTCCTAGGAAGATTTGCTTTCCAAATGGGGCTACAAATATTAAAGGCTCCTTGTACTTTCAGAACCTTGAAACTAATGGTACATACATGGAAATTGCATATATTCAAGTAGCTTCCAACTGTATACTTCCAGTTAAGGAGGGGGGAAATGGCTTGAGCAAAGCAGAATCTATGGTTTCCTCAGTCTGAATATCTACCCTCAGCTTTATAGTCCTAAAAATAAATTCAAAGTACATTTGGGGAAAATAAATGGCAAAAAAAAGACCTAAAATAAAGACATCTAGGTAGAATGAGCTCATTGAAGTTTTTCCAGTGCAGATATAGTGAGTAAGCAGCCACCTATTTGTGGATTTCAGGGACCTCAAAGCATGAAAGCCCCATCATTACTTCTTTAAAAATATTTGTACGTAACTTTTATTAAATTTGAAAATATAAGATTACTTAGAATAAAGAAATATAAAAAGCTAATGGCTATTAGTTTTCTTGATTGTTTCCTTTGCAGTGCAGAAGCTTTTTATATTGATGAAGTCCCAATAGTTCATTTTTGCTTTCATTTCCCTTGCCTTTGGGGATGTGTCGAGTAGGAAATTGCTGCGGTTGAGGTCAAGAAGGTTGTTTCCTACTTTCTTCTCAAGGGTTTTGATGGTTTCCTGTCTCACATTCAGGTCCTTCATCCATTTTGAGTTTATTTTTGTGTATGGTGTAAGAAAGTGGTCTAGTTTCATTCTTCTGCATGTTGTTGTCCAGTTCTTCCAGCACCATATGTTAAAGAGGCTGTCTTTTTTTTTCCATTGGATACTCTTTCCTGCTTTGTCAAAAATTAATTGGCCATACATTACTACAAATAAAAACCACACTGAGATACCAACTCACGCCAGTCAGAGACACTAAAATGAACAAATTAAGAGACTATAGATGCTGGCGAGGATGTGGAGAAACAGGCACCATCCTACACTGGTGGTGGGAATGTAAACTGGTGCAGCCACTCTGGAAAATAGTATGGAGGTTCCTCAAAAAACTATCAGTAGAACTCCCTTATGATGCAGCAATAGCACTGCTAGGGAGTTATCCAAGGGATACAGAAGTGCTGACACATAGGGACACATGTACCCCAATGTTCATAGCAGCACTGTCAACAACAGCCAAATCATGGAAAGAGCCTAAATGTCCATCACCTGGTAAATGGATCAAGTACACACACACACACACACACACACACACACACACACACACACACACACAATGGACTATTACATGCCAATGAGAAAGAATGAAATATGGGTATTTGTAGCGAAGTGGGTGGACATGCTAAGCGAAATAAGTCAGGTGGAGAAGGACAGATACCATGTGTTTGCACTCTTGCACTCATAGGTCTAACAGGAGAAACCTAACAGAGGACCATAGGGAGGGGAAGGGGGAAAAAGAGTTGGGGAGAGAGAGGGACACAAATCATGAGAGACTTTTGAATCCTGAAAATGAACTGAGGGTTGGATGGGGAGTGGGAGGGGGAAGGCAGGTGGTTGTTGGGGCCCAGTAGGCAAGTAGGGCCCTAACAGGTGGTGGGAATGGAGGAGGGCACTTGTGGGGAAGAGCACTGGGTGTTACATGGAAACCAATTTGACAATAAACTATTTAAAAAAGAAAATTATTTTAAAAATAGCTAATGGCACCATTTGTCATTCGTTCATTTATGAGTGTAGCTGTTACATAGACAAGTATAAGGAATATGACAGAAGAGCAAGTTCATATGAGAGTAAGAATTCATGGTTAAGACGTTGGCTTCTGGAATCATTCTACTTCATTTGAAGCCTGGCTCTTTCAGCTGCTAGTGTTGTAGCCATGGGGGAGTCTCTTTTTGAGTTCCAGTTGCCCTATCTATAAAATGGGGCCAATAATAGTTCTTACAAACTAAGGATTTTGCAAATACTAAATGAGATCATATGAATTAATGGCTTAGAACAGTGTCTGGCATAATAGTAAATGGTAATAATTGTTATTATATGGAGAGAAGATCAGAAAACTAAAACTTATTTCCTTACACTATAATATGTGGTTTAGTAACCATTTATCATGCCCTCCCTGTGGGTCAAGCACTGTGCTAGGCACAGAAGAGATGCATGAGATGCATCCCCTGCCCTCAAGGAATGTCCAGCCTAAGAGGATACAGACTAACTATAATGCCATTTTTCTCAGTAAGCATTTTCAACCACAGGCATTATTTGCCAACATTTATCTCCTTCTCTTTATCACTTAGCTATTCAGCATACAGAATGTTAAAGACCAGATGGTGTTAAGGTGCTTATTTTAGGACAAGTTGCAAAAGTTCATTCTTTATCTTACATTTAACACAGTATCTTAATAAGAAAACTGTTCACAAAGCATTTATGGAGCACTTACTCTTAGTGGGTACATTGAGAAGGATATAAAAAGGAACATAGCTATCGGGCTTTGAGAAAAGCACAAGACTAGAAGTCAGAAAATTTGGGTTTGGGTCAGGGCTTTGCTATTGACCAGCTGAATTACCTTGGATGAATCATTTAACTGTGTTGATAGGAATATCAAATGAACTAGAAAATGGGAAAGCAGTTGGCTTCAAAAATTATTCAGTTATTCAGTCTTTCATTAATTCAGCAGAAGACACAAGGGTCTCTGCTTTTAAAAGGTGAAATAACTCTCTGTGAGAATATTTAGAAAGACGAAAGGCCATAATTGGCTGCCCACTCTCTCACCCCCTACCATGTCACTAAACTTGTGTTAAGTTTATCATTGACTTTATTATCACTAACTCCAATGATCACTTCTAGCTCCTCGTTTTATGTAACTTTCAGCTGATTTCTCCATAGTTGACCACTCTGTCCTTAATACATTGTTTTCCTTGGCTTTCTGTGACACACTCTCCTGATTTCCTCCATAGCAGCTGTTTCTCAATTTTGTTTTTGAGACTTTCCTCTATTATCTAAAAATTGTATGTACTCAAACCTCAATTTATAACCTGTTTTCTTCTTACCATTCTACCCTCTCTAGGCTTTAATTACTATCTATATGTAAATATGACCCAGATCTATTCATCTTTAGTCCAATTCTCCTAAGCTCCAGACCCACACAGCCAATTACCTCGTCAACATCTGCATCTGGATATCCATATTCTATAAGCATCTTTTTAATGCTTATTTTTTCGTGTTTTTTTAATTTTTGAGAGAGATAGAGCATGATAAGGGGAGGGGCAGAGAGAGAGAGGGAGACAAAAAATCCCGTGCAGGCTTCAAGCTCTGAGCTGTCAGCACAGGGACTATTGGAGGGCTCAAACCCACAATCTGTTAGATCATGACCTGAGCTGAAGTTGAACACAACTGACTGAGCCACCCAGGCAGCCCTTCTATAAAAGCATCTTAAACTCAATCTGTCACAACCTGAATTCATCTACTAACCTCTCTCTGCAACCCATTCTGCTACTCCTCCATTTGTTCCTATTTCAATAAAAAGTAAGACTATTTTACCCATTTGTTTAAGCCAGAATTCTAGGCATTATCCCTGACAGCACTCTTCTCCATTCCTTCCCAATCTAATTCATCAGCAAGTTCTTTTAGTTTTTACACTAAAATATATGCTGTCTGTGTTATAGTCTCTTAATCTTCTCTGCCACCACCCTAGTCTCAGCCTCAAATGTGTCTGTGCTAGAACACTGAAACATTTTCTTAACAGAAGCCACCACGTGTACTCTTCCCCCTTGACTCCAAGTCCATTTGTCTGAATGACCTTTCACAAATATAAATTATATAATTTTGTGTCCTTGTTTAAAAATCCTTAATACATCCACGTTTCCCATGGAATAATGTACCCCAATCATTACCATACTCTGTAAGTCCCATCATGATCTGACCAATGTCCATTTATCCAACTTTATCTTGTACCTTTCCCCTTTGCTATTCTCTCCTCACTCTACAAACATAGTGGTCTTCCCATCTTGGTGCCTTCATGCATGCTCTTTCTTTTTCCCCTTTTCACATATCAACTTTTAGTTTAAATATCACTTCCATTAGTAAGACTTCCCTGACTAACCCTTACCCCAGCCTGAGTTAGACCACCTATTTTGTATTCCATAGAATCCTGCACTTTACCCTTTTCATACTCAGCACTCATTTCTTTACTTTTTCAATGTGTTCCCTCCACATTAGACTATAACTTCTATAAGGGCAGGAACTATGTCAATCTTGTTCTTCAGGCACAATACCTGGCATATAAGTAGATACCTGTTAAAATTCATCTTATATGAATGTTAATAGCAGCATCTTTCACAATAGCTAAAAAGTAGAAACTAACCACATGTCTATCATCTGATGACTGGATAAGTAAATGCAGTATACCGATGCCATGAAATATTATTTAGGCATAAAGAAGAATAGATTATTGATTCACACTACACCACAAGTGAACTTGGAAAATATAATAAATGAAAGAAGCCAGTCACAAAAGACCACACATTGTATGATTCTATTTAATGAGAGATGTCCAAAAAAGGCAAAACAATCCATAGAGACAGAAAATAGATTAGTATTTGGCAGAGGCTGGGAAAAGTAGGGAATGGGGAGTGACTGCTAACAGGTATGGGGTTACTTTCTGGGGTGATGAATATATTCTAAAAGTAGTGGTGATGCATGCACAAACATGTGAATACAGAGGTATTGTGGGTTCAGTTCCAGACCACCAAAATAAAGTGAATATTGCAATAGAGCAGGTCAAATGATTTTTTTCTTTCCCAGTGCATATAAAAGTTATGTTTACACTCTATTGTAGTCTATTAAGGGTGCAATAACATTATGTCTGAAAAATGTACATACTTTAATTAAAAATACTTTATTGCTAAAAAATGCTATCACCTAAGCTTTTAGCAAATTGTAATCACTGATCACAGACCACCAAAACAGACATAATAATAATGAAAAAGTTTGTAATATTACAAGAATTACCAAAATGTGACACAGATATACAAAATGAGCAAATGCTGTTAGAAAAATGTCACTGATAGACTTCCCTCATTCAAGGTTGCCACAAACTTTCAATTCATAAAAAAAATAATGCTTATGAAGCTCAACAAAGCAAAGTGCAATAAGAGATATGTCTATACAATAAAAAAGCACTGGGGCACCTGGATGTCTCAGTTAGTTAAGCATCTGTCTCTTGATTTTGGCTCAGGTCATGATCTCACATTTTGTGAGTTTGAGCCCCACATTGGGCTCTGCCCTGACAGCCAGAAGCCTGCTTGGTATTCTCTGTCCTTTTCTCTATCTCTGTCCTTCCCCTGTTCCTGCTTTCCTGCTCTCCCTCTCAAAAAAAAGAGCACTAAATTGCACATGTTAAGTGAGTAGATTTATGGTATGTAAATTATATCTCAATAAAGCTATTAAAAGCAAGTGTATATACAGTAAGCTATATATCAGTTTAAAACTATAATCACTGTAAATTAATACTGTATGATTTTTAATTTACTGGAGGGTAAAGAAACAAGATATACTAAAGCTTCATCTTACGAATTACAGACTCTTATCTCATGCCTCTGTTTTTATTTCCTTGGGACTTGGCAATTGGGAGAGAAAATATAGAGTCCTAAATTTGGAAAGGACCTCAGAGACTATGTAATTCACCTGTCTCATTCTACATATGAGAAAAAGGAGGAAGCAGAGGGAAAGTGACTCACCAAGTTCACATAACATGTTAGTACCCAAGTCTATACTAAATTCCTTGTCTTCTGAGTCTCATTTCAGAGTTCTTTCCATTATATGCAGCCAAGTCAGCCTCCTTAAGAGCTTTCCAAAAAATCCTTCACAACAACCGCTGCTTCCAGACTATTGTTCACTCATATCTGCAAGGGAGGCTGAGAAATACAGTTTTTGTTAAAAAGAAAGAAATGGATAATGGATTTGGGGGAGGCAACTAGTGGTTTCTGCCACAGATTCTTCTGACAAATTGGATAGGTCAGTATTAATATCTGGAAGAATTCACTGTTCTGTGAGGTTACTTCTGAAGTCAGCATCAGCATTTCCAGTAGAGTATGAATACAGTAGTCCACAATGAAGCCCTTTCATGATAAATATCTCTATCCCCAGTCTGCAGACCCAGCAGTTCCTGAGTAAATTTCATTTGGCAGGGATTGCCTGCAAGGCACCACTGCCTCAAATTAATGCATCTTTGCTTTAGAAACAAATCAAGGCAACACTTACTAACCTGACATAAAGAAACAGAAGGTGAAAGACTCTTTTTGAGTGCCAATTACAACCTGGAAGGTAAAAATGCTGGGTGACTAGTTGTCTTAAAAAAAAATAAATAAAGGTGGGGGAAGGGCCAACATGGCAGAAAAGTAGGGGGATCTGTTATTTCCGCACCTCTCAGACAAAGAAGGGCTGGAACCAAGGACACTGAACCCCAAGAGTCTGGGAGGAAAAGAGATTGAGACTTCCAGGGAGAAACTGGGACAACCTAACTGGCCATAAGGCTACTTCAAAAAAAAAAAAACAAAAAAAAAACCAAAGCACACCTGGTAGAGGGTCCAAAACATCACTATGAGTAGGGAAATAAAATAAAAAGTAACACTCTCAAAACAAAAACAAAAACAAAAACAAAAACAAAAAACCTCTCCAAAAAAAAAAAAACACACCACAAAACAAAACAAAACAAAACAAAAACCTCCTGAAGGGCTAGGCCCTGGACAGTATATGACCTCCTTTAGTATAGAAGTGCGTGCATGTGTAAAGCACATAACAAGCTTTTAAAACTCATAAGGGACAGAACTAGCTAAAATGATGAAATGGAAGAACTCTCCCCAAAAGAAATTCCAGGAAGAAATGACAGCTAAAAAATTGATCAAAACACATATTAGCAATATAACTAAACAAGAATTTAGAATAATAGTAATAAGATTAATCACTGGACTTGAAAAAAAAAGCATAGAAGACAGAATCTAGTGCTGCAGAGATCAAAGAACTGATAAATAGTCCTGATGAATTAAAAAATGTTATAAATGAGATGCAAAATAAAGTGGAGGCAGCCATAGAGCAGGTTGAAGAGACAGAGGGGATAATAGGTGAATTTCAAGATAAAATTATGGAAAAAGAAGAAGCTGAGAGAAAGAGAGATAACAAAAATCCAGGATCACAAAGGAAGAAATAGAGAACTAAGTGATTCAATCAAACAGAACAATATCCATATCATAGGAATTCTAGAAGAAGAAGAAGAGAGATAGAAAGGGGCGGAAGGAGTATTTGAATGAATCATAACTGAAAACTTCCACAATCTGGGGAAGGAAACAGACATTGAAATCCAAAAGGGACAGAGAACTCCCTTCAGTCATAACTTGAAGCGACATTTTGCATGACATATCATAGGGAAACTGGCAAAATGCAAGGATAAAGAGAGAATTCTGAAAGCATTCAGGGGTAAAAGGGCCCTAACATACAAAAGTAGACACATAAGGGTAATAGCAGACCTATCTACGGAAACATTACAGGCCATAAAGGAATGACAGCAAAAACATGCAGCCAAGAATCCTTTATCCAGCAAGGCTTCATTCAGAATAGAAAGAGAGATACAGGTTTTCCAAAACAAACAAAAACTAAAGGAATTCATTACCACTAAACCAGCCCTACAAGAGATCCTAAGGGGAACGCTGTTAGTGAAATGTTGCAAGGACCACAAAGTACCAGAGACATCATCACAAGCATGAAATTTACAGATAAGACAATGACTCTCAACCCATATTTTTCAAAATAACACTGAATGTAAATGGAATAAATGCTCCAATGTAAAGACATAGGGTATCAGAAAGGATTAAAAAAGAAAACAAGATCTATTTACTGTCTACAAGAGACCTATTTTGTACCCGAGTACACTTCAGAGTGAAAGTGAGGGGATGGAGAACTATCTAACATGCTACTGGAAGTCAAAAGAAAGCTGGAATAGCCATACTTATATCGGACAAACTGGACTTTTACAAAAAGACAGAAACAAAAGATGAAGAAGGGCATTATATAACAATCACAGGGTCTATCCATCAGGAAGAGCTAACAATTATAAACGTCTACGTGCCGAATTCAGGAGCACCCAAATACATAAAACAATCACAAACATAAGCAATCTTATTGGTAAGAATGTGGTCATTGCAGGGGACTTTAGTACTCCACTTACAGCAATGGACAGATCATCTAGAGAGAAAATCAGTAAGGAAACAATGGCCCTTAATGATACACTGGACCAGATGGGCCTGACAAATATATGTAGAAGTCCACATCCTAATGCAGCAGAATATACTTTCTTCTCTAATGCACATGGAAAATTCCCCAAGATAGATCACAAACGGGTTCACAAAACTGCCCTCAATAAATGTAACAGTATTGAGATCATACCATGCACACTTTCAGATCACAATGCTATGAAATTTGAAATCAACCACAGGAAAAAGTCTGGAAAACCTCGAAAAGCATGGAGGTTAAAGAACACCCTACTAAAAAACGAATGGGTCATTAAAAAATATATGGAAACAAATGAAAATGAAAACACAACAATCCAAACCATTTGGCATACAGCAAATGCAGTCCAAAGAGGAAAACATTTACAATCCAGTCCTATCTCAAGAAACAAGAAAAACCCAAATACAAAATCCAACAGCACACCTAAGTGAACCAGAAGCAGAATAGCAAAGACACCCCAAAACCAGCAGAAGAAGACAAAAAAAGTCAGCAGAAATAAGCAATATAGAATCCCCCCAAAAAACCCAAAAAAACACTAGAGCAGATCAATGAAACTATGAGTTGTTTTTTTGAAAAAAGAAACAAAATTGATAAATCTTTAACCAGACTTCTCAAAAAGAAAAGAGAGAACACCCAAATAGATAAAATCATGAATGAAAATAGATTTATTACAACTAATCCCTCAGAAATACAAGGAATTGTCAGGGAATACTGTGAAAAATTATATGCCAAAAAACTAAACGACCTGGAAGAAATGGAGAATTCCTAAACACCCACACACTACCAAAACTCAAATGGGAAGAAATAGAAAATATGAACAAGCCATAACTAGTGAAGAAATTGGATCACTTATCAAGAATCTCTTAACAAATAAGAGTCCTGGACCAGATGGTTTCCCAAGGGAATTCTAACAGGCAGTGAAAGTAGGCTTAATACCTATCCTTCTCATGTTGTTCCAAAAAAATAGAAATCGAAGGAAAACATCTAGACTCATTCAATGAAGCCAGAAATTCTTCGCTTCCCAAAACAGAGACCCAGAAAAAAAAAAAAAAAAAGAACTATGGGCCAATATCCCTGATGAATATGGATACAAAAATTCTCAATAAGATACTTGCAAATTGAACTCAATAGAATTTAAAAGAATTATTCACATTGATCAAGTGGGATTCATTCCTGGGCTGCACAGCTTGTTCAATATTTGCAAATCAATCTGTGGGATACATCACATTAGTAAAAGAAAGGATAAGAACCATATGATCCTGTCAATAGATGCAGATAAAGCATTTGACAAATATAGCATCCTTTCTTAATAAAAACCTTCAAAAACATTGGAATAGAAGGAACTTACTTACACATCATTTAAAAAAATGATGAAAAGCCCACAGCTAACATCATCCTCAATGGGGAAAAACTGAAAGCTTTCCCCCTGAGATCAGGAGCACAACAGGGGTGTCCACTCCCACCACTGTTGTTTAACATAGTGCTGAAAGTTCTAGCATCAGCAAGCAGACAACAAAAGGTAATAAAAGGTATCAGAGTTGGTAAAGATGAAGACAAACTTTCTCTTTTCATGAATAACATGATACTCTACAAGGGAAACCCAAGTCTCCACCAAAAGTCTGGTAGATACATGATTTCAGTCTGATACATGAATTCAGCAAAGCCACGGGGTACAAAATCAATGTACAAAAATTGGTTGCATTTTTATACACCAATAATGAAGGAACAGAAAGAGAAATCAAGAAACTTATCCCACTCACAATTACACCAAGAAGGATAAAATACCTAGGATTAAACCTATCCAAAGATGTAAAAGACCTGTACTATGAAAACTATAGAAAACTTATGACAGAAATTGAAGAAGACACAAAGAAATGGAAAAACATTCTGTGTTCATGGATCGAAAGAATAAACATTGTTAAAATGTCATTATTACCCAAAGCACTCTACACATTCAATGCAATCCCCATCAAAATTGCACCAGCATTCTTCTCAAAGCTAGAACATATCATCCTAAAATTCTTATGGAACCACAAAAAACCCCGAATAGCCAAAGTAACATTGAAGAATAAAACCAAAATGGGAGGCATCACAATCGTGGACTTTAGCCTCTACTGCAAAAGCTGTCATCATCAAGACAGTATGGTATTGGCAGAAAAACAGACACATAGACCAATGGAATAGAATAGAGAACCCAGAACTGGGCCCACAAATGCACGGCCAATTAATCTTTGACAAAGCAGGAAAGAGTATCCAATGGAAAAAAGACTGCCTCTTTAGCAGGTGGTGCTGGGAGAACTGGACACCAACATGCAGAAGAATGAAATTAGAGCACCTTCTTACGCCATACACAAAAATAAGATCAAAATGGCTGAAGGACCTGAATGTGAGACAGGAAACCATCAAAACCCTAGAGGAGAAAGCAGGAACCAATCTCCTTGACATCAGCTGCAGGAATTTCTTACTCAACACATCCCCAAAGGCAAGGGAATCAAGAGCAAAAATGAACTATTGGGGCCTCATCAAGATAAAAAGCTTCTGCATGAGAAAGGAAACAATCAACAAAACAAACAGGCAATAGGCAACCGAAGGAATAAAACAGACAATCCAGTGAAGAGAGGTCTAGGTTGCAGATAATAGAGTGGCCTCTTTTCTCTTGTAGTTAGCAACAACTTTCCCCCAAGGAAATCAATGTTAAGTACTTATAGCACTGAAAATACTTGGAAGTTTGAAGTCTAGAGGACAAAAAGGAATGTGTGGCAATTTCTTGCTTATATACTGTGTTCTGATTAAGAAACCAGGTTTATAGAATCTCTTTTACTTTTTCACTTAGTTTAATATCAACCCCAAGAGTCATAAAATATTGTCCATTTGCAGAAAAGAGCATGCAATGACAACAATTCCTCCAGATAAGTTAATTATCTGCCTTGAAGAATGCTTCAAGAGCCTTGATCTACTAATGATATTAACTAGCACGGGTTGTTCTGAGACATTTTAATGAGTACCCATGCAGCAACGACAGTCTTCAGGAAAGTATTTCTGACTTCTAATTAACTTATAAAGTTTTCTTGGGCATTTTTTTCAGTTGTTTTTATTTTGAAACTTAGAATGAAGGACATTATATGGTAGGTAGGTACTGCATTCTTTCTGAATCTCTCTCTAGATGACATAAATTAATGGCTGCTCTCATTTTTCATGCTCCTATGGTTTAAAAGAAAGAAATTAAAACTGTGATGCTTTAACTATTATAGGAAGAATTCATTTTTGATCAAAATTATCTAGAGCTTTCCATGTCTGGCATCTATGTACGTTACTGATCCATCTCCTGGGCCAATAAGACAACTCAGTCTCTGCCAAATGGCACTGTTTAAATTTTAGTGATTCTGGCCCCAAATCTTACTATTTGCATCCTCTGTATTGAAAGGACACCCTTTTTCTGAAGCATAAGAAATACTATTATCCAGAAGCTTGGGACATGTTAAATTAGTCTGTAGACAATTTAACTACAGGAGCACTTGCCTCTAGGAAAACCATTAATTTTGTTTAAAGTGACTATATTGCTGTCATTGGGGACTTTCCAAATTTCTTTGTTGCCACAGAGCCTTGATTAAAGAGAATAATGTTGATTGACTAAATGCTTTTCTTTTTTGGTTCTTTTTTTGCCAAAAAGATCACATATACAAAGAGACAAATATGTACAGATATGTAGGTAAATTTTGATTGAGCTTTTCATGGGTTTTCTGGACAATTAAAGTAGGGATATTATTGGTTAAAATGAGAAAGAAGACTCTGGAACTGGATTCATTCTATGCCTTGCACTAATTAAAATGCCTCACATAAAGTCATTATATTAGAAAAATGAACAGAAAGGTATTGGATACTACATTTTGGGAAATGTAAGGTGTTTAGTCTATTAGTCCAAAGCACAAGCTCACTGAATATATATTAACTTACATTTCTGAATTTATGTGTCAGCCCACATGTTTGTGACTATGAAACCTTCAAAGCAACACAAGTCTGTGTGAGTCAACTCCCATTTCCTGACTACATCATTGCAGATGCAGAGATCCTGTGCTTCCAAAATTACTACAAAGTTACTACAAATAGATTGCTAAAATAGATTAATTCTGCTTTTAGCTTTCTAGATGTTCTTAAGGGCAGCAAATTATTTTTGAGGGAATTATGCATATCCCCCTAAGGAATTATGTTATCAGGAGAGGGCCCTATTGGTCTCAGGCCTACCTTAGAAGTGGCTTTAAAAGATTGCTAGGCATGTCTAACAGGTGAATAAAAGAAAAAGACAGTCTGAACAGATATCACCTCTGATAACCAAAGGCCAACATCTTGGCAGAATACCTTGCATCTGTTTCAATTGATACAAGGGCAAATGGCTATAATTATATGGGAATGACACCAAATCTTTACATAGAGCCCAGAACCCTATTAGCAGTGCATTCTCCAGGGTCTGACTTCCAGTAAACAGGAAATACGCCTATTTACTTTGAAGGAGTACAAGCTATTCCCCTGGGGAGTTTCATTAGGGATAGTAGGGATGCTGTTGAGTGTTACTGTTGGGCTGTCCTCTGCTTAGCTCATGGTAAGTGGGAATGACATTATTCTCCTAGCCACTCCCCTCACTTCTTCTACCATTAATAATTGCATTATGCGGTCTTGGGTATTCTTCTATAGCTATAGGCCCAAATGTTCGTGTGTGTGTGTGTGTGTGTGTGTGTGTGTGTGTGCGCGCACGCGCATGTGTATGTGTGTTTTGGGTGAGAAAAGAGATTTAGAGGTAAAAGAATCTAGCCAAATTCATAAATATGTTAAACATGAGCTTATGTGTAGAAAAATTAGGCTCTCTGTTGCCAGTTTTCCAGAAATATATTCTCATTTGCTTGACCTCACTGAAGCACTTCTCACAATGGAACATGGTGCCTCCACTGATTGGCATGTTGCTTTGAATTCTAGCTATGCTTTTGTATCCCTGCCACTTCTCTTTCAACCTGCATCTACCTTCCCTGAATCCTCTCTGACTCTCAGAGAGAGTGTGTACCTTATACACAAAAATGAAAACTAACCAATTTTTTCATTTGTTATTATTGTTGCTTGTTGTTTCCTGGTTCATATTCTGATTTCAGATTTAAAGAATGGTTACAACTCTGAAGTAATTGTAGGGCACATTAATGCAATTAATTCAAGGTACAATGTGGGAAGACTTAGGGTTTTATAATGAAAAAGAACTAGATTCAATTCCTATTCCTACCATTTATTATTTACCTTATTTGGGGCACATTACTTAACTTCTCTTACCCTCAGTGAAAATGGGACTAATAAGAGTATCTAGGGGTGCCTGAGTGGCTCAGTCGGTTAAGCCTCCAACTTTGGTTCAGGTCATATCTCACGTTCATGGGTTCGAGCCCCATATCAGGCTCTGTGCTGACAGCTAACTCAGAGTCTGGAGCCTGTTTCTGGTTCTGTGTCTCCTTCTCTCTCGGCCTCTCCTTTTCTCATTCTCTGTCTCTCTCTGTATCAAAAATAAATAAAACATTTAAAAAATTTAAAAAAAGAGTATCTACTGTTGGGGTTTTAAGATTGAAAACCATTCCCCTTTCCATATGCTGAGTCCCATATTCTATATTCCACTCTTTGAGTTAACCAAATAGAGATCAAAATGTCAACCTCATTATTAATAAAGTTGAAATCAATCTGAGACTAATGATTAGAAGTAATTTCTTATACCTACACTATGAATTAAACTTACCCAATCAGGCAGTGATGGGCAGAAGTGGACAACCACAGTCCTTCCTCTCAAGGGCAAACCCTTCCCCATAGCTCTCCTAATGGTTGGCCTGAGAATGAGGAAAGACTGGAAACTCAGACGTGAATGATTCATACTTGCTCAGGTCCTTCTTTTAATCTTGCCAAGAAGATATGTCCTTTTTCCCTTAGGCAGGAGTGGTGATAGATGGATAAAGACTGCAATTCTTCTCTAGTTTCTTTCCTAGGAAATAAAATTCCTCTCTACAGAAATTTGAGTAGTGAACCATTTCTTTTTAACAGCTATGGTTATTGTGAGGATTAAATGTGATAATGCATGTCAAGTATCTTACACAGTGCTTGGCACACAATAGGAGTTCAGATAGAAAAATACAGGATCAAAATCCAGCTCTACTCACTCACTAGGTGGTCTTGGGAAAGCTATCAAATCTTTCTGAACTTCCAAATTTTAATCTTTAAAGTAAAGATAATAGGTGGAGCCAAGATGGCAGAGAGGAAGGGAGCTCTGTAAACTCCGTCCGCACCATTTATCAAACTGAGAAGGATATTACGCTCATCTGCGAGAGCGGAAGGAGAAAATACGAACCCCAGAAGGAATAGAACCTCAAGGATACCTGAGTGAGTGGGGGCAAACAGGGGAGATCCGAAACTGGGCCAGCCCAGGACGGGCAGGGGAGGTAAGATCCCCAGCCCAACGTGGCGCAAGCGCGCAGCGCACAAGAGACAAAGGGAAGAGACACAGTCAGAACACGCTCATAGACCTGTCTCTGGGGAAGAGGTATAGAAGGCTTGGCTGCGCTTGGAGACAGAAACCCACTCCATAGATAACTGCTGGGTAGCCAGAATCCCGAAATGGGGTGGCGCAAAAGAAGGAATAGCCTCCAGCCCTAAGCCATCTCAGCGAGGAATCAGAGGCATCTGTGGCTGTGAGAAGCGGCTGCGCTGGGGAGGCGCACTCCCCGGCGGGAAGCGGCCGGAGCGGCGACTGCGCCAGGCCCAAGCAATTCGTACTTGGTTTTGGGAACGGGACCACGGACCGCATTTCCACGGCACACCTCGCCCCCTGCACGGACTGCGCAAATCCCGGGTCCCCATGGGGAAAAAATAGGGCGCACACCGACGGGACCCCCAACAAAGAGTCGGTGGCGGGTGGAGGCCCGGGCCCGCGCTTAGACTGTAGGAGTTCCCAGCTCATTTCCAGCAGCGCACAGCGGCTTGAGCAAAGCTATCAAAAACTAAGAGAGACTCGGTTTTTTGCTTTTTGTTTATTTCCTTTCCCCCATTGCAATCGCGATCCTGACTGGGGGTGGGGACTCGGCAATTGAGTCTGTGACGTTGCACACTTCACCTCCTGCTGCTCATTTCTTCTCAGGCAGGGGCGGAGCCTCTGAGAACAGACTCCAAGACTTACCACATCAAACCGAGCCTATCCACCAGAAGGAGCTGCTGCTTGCTTTTTTTTGTTTGTTTGTTTTTTTGTTTATTTGTTTCGTTTTTTTTGTTGTTTGTTTTTAATATATAAAAACTTTTTTTCTTCGCTAGTTTCATACTTATTTTTTTGTCATTATTACCTTTTTTTTCTTTACCTTTACTGAATTCCTTTAAATTTTACTCCTTATATTCCCTTCTCCTTTCTCCCTTACTTTTTCACCTTCTTGCAACCCAGATATATTCTCCTGTATCTCATCCTTACCTCTCCCCTAAACTGGTCATACACATTTAAACCGTCTAATGTCCTTTGTTGTCTCCAACCCCCGTTTATATATATTTTTTGTCTTTTCTTCTTTCTCTTTTCTTTTTATTTTCTCTTCTTCTCTTCTTTTCGTCTCTTTCCCTCCCATTTTCTTTCTTTTCTTTCCCCCCGTAATGTGTTTCTTTGTTTGATTTGTCTGTGTGTATGTGTGCTTCTGTTCCCTCGGTGTTTGTCAGTCTGTTTTCCTTCATAGGACTACACCAAGAAACAAGCCAAAGTGTGTAAGAAGGCGAGTCCCAAATATTGCAGAGTAGGGAAATAAAATACTCACAGGCACAACAAGGGAAACTGAGAGATATCATTAAGAGATTATCTCCTGAAACA
>NC_043717.1:70743228-70765156 GCF_006229205.1 Suricata suricatta
GAGACTATTGAATGCTGAGAATGAACTGAGGGTTGAAGGGGAAGGGGGAGCGGGGAAAAGAGGTGGTGGTGATGGTGGAGGGCACTTAAGGGGAACAGCACTGGGTGTTGTATGGAAAACAATTTGACAATTAAATATTATGGAAAAAAATAAATAAATACATATTTAAAAAAGTAAAGATAATAATAACCACCTTGGACATTTGTGAAAATTAAAGGAAATATATATACCTGAGAGACTATTGAATACTGAAAATGAACTGAGGGTTGACAGGGGAGGGGGAGGGGGAAAAGAGGTGGTTGCAATGGAGGAGGGCACTTGTGAGGAAGAACATTGAGTGTTATATGGAAACCAATTTGACAATAAACTATTTAAAAAAGAAGAAAATAGATATGAAGAGTCTGGCACATGTGGACATTTAGTAAATGACAACTAAGATCATTATACAGTTATATAAATTTGTTTGTAGAATGTGCTCCACAATTTTCCCACAGCATATTGATGTTTCTGGATATAGTTGTCATTGGCTTATATGGCCTGGCAATGACAGCACTCATACTTATCAATGAAACCAGTGCAGGGGTGAAATGGTATGAAAGAAGCTGAGAAAAAAGTCCAGGAACCAAGAAAAGAATCCTGATAAAACAAGAATAGCTGTGGGTCCTTTACAGAGCAGCTAACCTAGATATAAATACTTGAGGTGAATGAAGTATGAAGTGTCCTTTTTCTTATTTAAGTATACTTCAGAAGATTGAAAAAAATTTGCAAAAACACATTTTTTCCAATATAGAACTAGTTTTTCTGGTTGGAATTTAGAGTTGTAGAGCAAGGACTGTAACACCTTTTACTATTTCTCAGGGTCATAAAATATTTTAATTTAGGGTTCTGGTTCCTCTTGGATGACTTAACATTGCTGAGAAATGTGCCTATAGGACAATTTAAGTTTCACTTAGGTCTAGAAAATAATTGCCAAGATATTTCAGAAAATTCCTTTTAAAAAATAAGTTTTTCCCTAGAATGTGATCTAGTACAATGGCATCTTAAAACAATCACTTGCAACTATTTTAGACCTTCCAGTTTGGTGAACTTACTACTGTCATGCTTCATTTCTGTGTATCTTTGGTGCGCCTTACACATCAAAACCGCTATCTAAAAAATTTTGTGATTTTAAACTATGAGATTATTTTTTAAAGAATATGGCACTTTTTCTTATAAATTAAGTGTAAATATAAAGATTCAATATCTGAGAGTCAAGATCAAATTGTCCAGTTATTTGCAGGAAATCAGTGGGTTTGGTTAGGGGTAGGGTGGGGAAATTGGTATAGAAGAGTGTGATATTTTGTTTTGAGGTGGGGGGTTTACAGGAGAGTCTCTAGAAATTGTTTTCTTAACGTTGATTCTAATGGATTTAACCCTTAAAAGTTACCTTCCCAGAGTTGACAGTTAAGCTGTCAACACATGACTGAATGGGCTCTGAGCTTAAGATTATACCATTCACTCCAACCAGCTTACACTCCTCATGAGAGAGGGACTGACTTATAGTAACCTAGTCACCGTACTAGATAAACAAGCTAGAGTTAAAGTTTTTCCTTGAGATTATTAACATAATTTAGGCACATGAAGTAAATGACCCACTTTCTACCTTGCAGAACTGTGCAGAGTAAAGACAGAAATAAACTCCACTTTTAAACTGTCTTTGTTAGTTGTTACCTGACAGTCTAAAAGTCAATATTGTACCCTTAAACGTCAGCAAATATTCAAATGGAAATTCCAAAGTAGTTGTTGAAAGGAACTAAGTTATCACCCCACTGTAGAGAACAAAATATCTATGCATAATGTGACTGATTCGATAAAATATTTGAATTATTTGAGGTGAATTTAAATGAGGCCCTGGGTGATCCAGAAACAAAAAGTCACCACATGAGGTGTTATTGTGTGAGGTGTTATTACTGCCTCTGGCACTGGGACTCAGGAGATGATAGGAGAGGACAGCCCCAGGGAGCTACTGTCCTGTTTTCTTGTCTTAGAGGCAGCTGGTAAAGCCACTCTAACACACTTAAATCCATTCACAAATGTGCAAATAAATGGAAACCAATTTATATTAGGAGTAAATTTACTCCAAAAAGGTGGCTTACTGGAATGGTCTGAGCAGACCAGTAGCCTTTTAGCTATTATAGCTCTGTTAGTTTTGGAATGCAAAGTTACCTATAGAAAGAAAAGAGGAGGAAAAAAAAAAAAGAAAAACACACTACAGAAGCCTAAAATCTCTATGGGCTTATATACAATTTCTGTTGTTCTTCTGAAATATATTGATTTTTATTTCTCCAGATTTGGCATTGAAATGGTGGCTGAATATTCCTGTTTGGGGAAGATCATAAATAGATAGCTATCACCCTGTGAGCAGAATTGTGTGAGCATATTACAAAATGTCCATCATGTGTAATAGTTCAACAAATTACCATGGGCCACTCCAATCAGATGGGAGGGCACCACATGAGGAATTTCCCAATTGGATGGAAACTGGTGGCACAGTGGGTGAAAGAATTCACCCAAGGAAGAAGAGAAGTTTATTGATTATACTGCAAGAGAGCAGCAGGCAGGAGAGCAGGCAAACACTGTCTGTAAGGAGGTGGTGGTGAAGAGGCCACAGTTATAGGGTAGAGTGAGGGAGTATGGGAATGTATGGAATTTTTCCTTTTTTTGGTAATCTTCAGAACTGTGCCTGGTCATAATCAGTCAGTTAGGGCCTATGGCTGTGTCCAGGTTTATCGCTTAATGAGTCTGTTTGCATTCAGCTCTGTGGTGGTTGTGGGCCCTTTTGGCTTGCTCAAATTTCCATTGCTCAAGCCTATTTTCTGAAAGTACCCTCTACAAATATGGCACAGAACCCTGATAAAAATGAGATGCAAAAACTAAAATGGGTAGTGTTTCTGCTTTTAAACCTTTTTCAAACAACAGGTAAGCAACAAGCAATTTTCCTTACAGACAGTATTTCCTTTGTTATCTACAACTATGTAAATTTAAAATTCATGCACCTATATAAGAGTTACTGTTAGCTAAGCCCGTGTCTTGGGGACAGGCCTTATGTGTGTCAGTCTTGCAGAGAATCTAAGCTCCGTGCAATTGTTACATTTCGTTGGAACCACTTTGACCCATGATATAGCCAAGTGTTTAGATACAAGCTCTGTCATAACAGGGTTCTTTTGTGTTTTACATAGTTCAGTAAATCAACTTGAACACCTATATCTCATATTGCAAGGATCTTAAGCCAGGTTTAAAAGAAACGAGGAAGCAAGCAAGAAGGATTTGAATACAAATTGAGGTATATCATTCTGTCTTAGAGGTTATTTGATTGGAAGGAACAGAAACCCTTACAATCTCAGCTGAATAAATAAAAATGCATTTTAAGGGTAAAGGACTGCTCAAGGAACCTCACCTCACAGGGAATTAGAAATTATAAGGCAGCTCATTTATCCATCTCTTGTTCTCTGTTGCCACACAATCTGTCATCTCTGCTTCTTTCAGCCATCCTGCCTTCTGCATAATAGCTTCCTCCATCTGCTTCTTAATTTAGACTTCTCCTATTGTGCCTTCAAATGTTTTTGACCTTATACTTTCAGTGCTGGATAACTTCGGACCTATTTAGGCTTTGTTTCTTTTTGTTCACATTCTTAAGAGAATTGGATTGGCTTTTGCCAGCCAATAAATTAAGCATGTGTTCAACTAGGCCATGTTGGGGGTTGGAGAAGATGGTGACAAAGAATGTACAGGTGTGAGCAATGCAGTTTAAGCTAGAAGAGTTCAGTGGGCACTACAGACAAATTGACTAATGTATCAGATACAGCCATTATTGTAATGATAATAATGATGACTATAGTAAATTAAATTACTATAGTAATTAAAACAGCTACATTTATGGAGCTCTTGTCAAGCATATTACATATACTGTTATTTAATCTTCACAACTCTGTAAAGTAGATTTTATTACTCCAGATTTTATTGACAGGAATATTTAGACACAAAGAAGTTAAGTGATACAGGGAAGGTCACATGGCTAGTAAGTAGTTGGGAAGACTGAAACTCTGACAGTCTGACACAGGGGCTCTGCTCTTCTTAACGACTATGCCCTTAACTACTTAACTGATTATTCCAAAATGGTCATCATTAATTTGTAAAATATGGGCTGCAAAGTAGTTTCCTTGTGATGAATAAGTTAAGTTCATTTCAGTGAAGTCTTTATAGTATATAAAATATATATATATATATATATATATATAAATCTATATCTGTTTATGTAGATATAGGTATAGATATAGATATCAAGTCCTGACCTAGGGATAAAGGCATTAGGACCTCAAGAAATATTTTTGTCTATTTAGGTGAAAGAGAAGGAATACTCTCTCATTTGAGTTATTCTAGTGCTTTCAAATAAATGAAATAACCTTTAGATAGTCTTGATTGGACCGTTACCCATTTGTCTCTTTGCCTTAATATTTATTTCAATTCAAATTAAATCTGCATTTTAGCAAGAACTTAGAGTAAGATCCACCACGTTGGAGTGGAAGCTGAAGCTGATGTATGTGATGTTACTGCCCTCTTCCCGAGCTACCATTATATTGCTCTTCTGGGAATCCAGTTAAATTACAGCTGCTGATATATTGTGGACTGGATCTAAATTTTGGCTTTGACCAAGTCAATGGCTAGTTTCTTTGGGCAGTATTTCACCTCCTGTTTTATCTGTGTTGTCACCTAAATTTAGCACTTAGACTATACTCCCCTATGTCTTTAGAAGTTTTAAATTATTTTCCAGTGATGCATACTGTGTCCATGCACAGTTGCATTTGACAGATTTACAATAAAGTCTCAGAGCTCTCCAACTCTTTTTTAAATAAATTAGATAAGTAGCTCCCATGGATTTGACTTTGGAATGGGTTGTAAGGTGATGTGTTTTCCACAAAACTGATCGAATTCCCTTCAGGGTTTTTTTGTTTTGTTTTGTTTTTAGCTTTTGCTTGTTTTTGTTGTTGTTGTTGTTGTTGTTGTTGTTTTCTGTTTTTTGCTCTGCTGTGCATTTTACCATATGGCAGACTAATCAGCTTCATAAAAGCAAAAGATAGGTGACCTCTCTTGGATCTTAGAGGTGTCTAAGTGCACTAAGGTCCTCCCTCCTAATTGCAGGAATGAGAGCTATATGCAGGGTTTTAATAGTGTTCTAAATTGAGGGATCTTGAATAAGACATAAATCCAAATTCCACACCTTTTTTATATGGGCTTCAACAAGCATCAGCTATAATTGGTAGAACAGCCTGACCTATTAATCCATATGTAAAATGATTCAATTAAAGTGAAATATAAATATTGAAGGTAACATAAAACCAAATGATGCACATCACAGAATTTATGTGCAAATAAATTCACTGAATAAAAGTTATCCAGTACATACAAACTCCATATGCTGTCTTGGTAATGTTATAATTAAGTCACAGAGTCATGTAATACTGGCCTTTTCCATCTGCTCTGTGATCTGTTAAGGGACCCATACAAACACAATGACAGCTGATCTCACAATGATACATTCTTCTAGTGCCCATTTTAATAGGGCTGTTGGTATGCACATTTTGTCTTCCTTTGTACTGGACTATGAGTGGTTTTCTATCAAGTAAAATGGAGCATTTGCTTTTCTATTAAATGGTTTATTTAAATTGAGATTTTATTTTCTGAATAAATTATTTTTTAGTTTTCACAAGCAATAGATTGTATTGGAGGATTTTAAAAAATGGGCTCTATAATTTCAAGTGGAATTAGAAAGAGAACGTGATTAACAAAATAGAGACACTCATCTCTTTTTCTTCCTAGTTATTGTTATCTGATCAAAGCAAGGTGGTTAATATTTTCAGCCTCAAGTGTTGTATCTATGTAATTGACATGAAAGACATGTGAATGAGGAACCAATATTTATAATACTAATTGATTTCATTTATTTTGTATCTCTTTTTCATGCCTCACTGTCATTCTTGCCATTATCTTAATGTTGTTGTTTCTAATAACACTCAGAAAAGTCATCTTAAAGGCAAGGGATCTGGAACACAGATGTGTCAGGTGTAAAGGCTTTTATCCTCAGAGACTTTCAAATTGGCTAGAGGAAACCCCACTGAATGATGCAGCTGAAGATCCAGCATTTGTCCATCTGTTTGTATCCCATTTACCTTGCAGTAGTCTATTTAATTTCTGGTCCCTGGAGTGTCTTTATTTCATCATTATATGTACTCTTTTTAATTTGAATGGTACAAGGAGAGAATTGGTAAACAGGTGACCTTTAGAATATTTCTTTTTTGTTTTGTTTTGAACAAATAATACAAGTTGTAACAAGGGGGTGTGCTATAGTCAAAGTCTCAACTTATTGGAACGGATCTTTAAATGTCTCCTCTTTGGGTTTGGAGGGAAAAAAAGAAGAAAGAAATGACGCTAATGTGATATTATAGAGAGTGCTTGGAAAACTGAAGTTTAAAATATACATCAATTAAAAAACTTCTTAAATAAAATCTCAGTCACAAGCAGGGACAGACAGTATCCCTGGAGTGAATCAGACTAACTCATATAAGAGGTTGGAGAATTACAAAAATATAATAATCAGGCAAATCCCCTTGTTCTCTGGGGAAGTGTGACCTTGGCATAGTAGCTCCTGAATCAAATCAGATAAACTAATTTGCCAATATGAAAAATATCACATTATACATGGGATATTATTTATAAATACAAATACAAATGGAATTTTCTAGAAAATGTATTTAAGTATGTCTACAAGAATCAGGAATCACATTCATTCATTTTTGCGACCAGTAAATATTTGCCAAGTATCTAATAGGTTCATGGCATTGTTTTAGGTTCAGTGAATATGTTAGTGAGAAAACCAAAAGCCTGTGTTCTCATAAAGCTAACATTCCAGTCAGGAGAAGGCAGACAATAAACAAGCAAACCTGTTATCTCTTCTGTACAATGCAAAGGAGCCATCAATTGGTCTTGAATTTGCATGTTGGTTCAAATATAAATATTTATGATTCTTCCTTGAGATTCCAAAGTTTATACCTAAAAGCATCCTGATGAGCAAAATAAAATGGAACATAGATACTCATATCAATGAAATAATTTCCTGTTAGCTATTCACTTTGAAATTTTTCCCTTTGTTTTGCCCAAGTTCGTATACTACTTGATTATAGTACTGTGAGGAGAAAATATGATCAGATTCTGCTGAGAAACTTTTACCTAAGGTACATACATCCTGGTGGAGAAAAACAATGATTTCTAAAAAACAAGATAGGGGTAAAAACAAGAGATTGAGCCAGATAAAGAAAAATTGGGGGAAGGGTTTGAGAAAACTTTATTTTTGTGAGATTTAAGCATTTATTTTTACACTGGGACAATAGCCAAGTAGTTTACTTGGTGGGATCCCCATGATAGGATGGCGTCATAGTTAAAGATTTAGTCTTTGAACCAGTTAGCTCAAATCTATCCCATATTCTTACCCCAATCAGTCATCTCATTTTACCCCCTCTACAGTGCTCTTCAAAACCTACAGGATTTTAAACAAGGACCTCCATAACTAATTAGACATATCTATTCCTGGGCCTCTCCAGGATAATTTCAAGATAAGTAACCTCAAATCTCGCTTGGTTCAGTGCTATAATCATTTACAGATCCTTTTCGAGGTAGCAAATTCTCATCAACTTCGCTCCTATTAATCATGTATCTAAATGTAGCATCATCAGGACAATTTCAAGTTTTTTTAAGGCAAAACCTGGACTTCCTATCATTTGTAAATTAGTTCATAACAGCCCTGTCACTCTGCTTAAATGCTTAACTAGTCATTATTTCTCCCTATACTATAAAGACTTTATGCTGCCAATAACCCATCGTGCCTTTCTGGTGTCTCTCACCATGTTACCTTTAAAACAGTGATTTTTTTTAACATTATACTGAGTCGGTGGGGGAGGTAGAGTGGGTTATAGGCCATTTTCTGAGAATCTGGAGAAAACTGTGAAATCTCTCACAGGAAAGAAAATACATGCATGCTCGTTTTACATACATTTTCAGGGGATTTATAGACTTGTGAAGCCCATCTATAGACCTCAAATTACAAAGTCCCATTGTCAATATTATATGATTCATAAATTTATTTATTTGAAGTAATACTCTCTATGCCTAATTATTTTTATTTATATTGTCATATTTAAAAAACTATTTTATTAAAAGAAAGTATGTCTGAATTTCTATTTGAATTTTTTCACATAGTTCAAAAGACTTGATTATTTATTTAGTCTCAGTGACAAGTATATAAAATTTGAATAAAATGTTTTTAGCATGTTTTGTGATCCCTAAATGCATTATTTTGCTTTATTTATTTGTTTATTATTTTCTTACTTTTACTTAAAGGAGGTATTTTTTAAATGTACCTTGTGCCTTACACAACTATATATTTATCTGTGGGCAGTCTGAACATTTTTTTTTGTTTCAATGACATACAACTTGAGTTACTTTCTTTTCCAGCTCTTGTTGATTTCTAGACCTTTAGAAGAGGGGATCCTGTTTGTAAATATAAATACACTTTTTCAGTAAAGTTATATTGGTTGATGTCATAAGTTTTAATAGAGGAGGGGTTTTGTCTGTTTTATTTTCCATTGTATCTATTCCCAGAGCTTACCACAGTGCCTGGCAGACAGAAGATGCTCAAGAAATGTGTGTGGAATGTATAATGAGGCACTAATGCTTGCTAATTTGGAAAAGTCTAATGTTTTAAAAAGTCATTTAATCATTCTAATTCTGCAAGTTTTCAGTGTTCATTCACTTTTCTCAAAGTTATGTGCTGGCTAAATGGTGATTATACTGACAGGTATCCCATGGGAGGAAGCCTCATCAAAATAATAAAGCACTTTTGAATGAATGCAATTTTATTTTAGTCAGGTACAGAAGCTCCAACTAAACAAACTAAACACACAAAAACTGCTTCCAAGCAGTTCTGCATTAAAGAAATATGTAATAATAATTTATCATATTTTTCCAAAAGTATTTACAAAGTACTTAAAATTAGTTATCTCAAGAAGGTAAACATAGCTCTACAAAATATAATTTCAGAATTAGAAGGGACCTTAGAAACCTTAAACTTCAATCCAGTATAAGAAATCCTTTGACAATAACCCTGCTGCAATAACAGAGGGCATGTTATTTCTGTGGGTGGCCTATTCCATTTGTGAAAAGTTCTTCTTTAATTAAATTGACTCAAATCCCACCTCCCCATAATTGTCCTAGTTGAACCTCTATAGCCACACAGAATAAGTTTATTTCCTCTTCCACATAAAAATATTTCACATATCTTATGACATCAAGTCAGGCTGACAGATTCACCTATTGACCTGGCATATAACTCTAAAACAATGTGTACTAGCTGGTATCTGAGAAATATTAAACAAAGAATCAGTTATAAGAAGCCATTTGGAGAACAAAGATTATGTCCACAATTTCCTCCCTGATCTGCACTCTCTCTATAGGGAATTGCCTCTCAAGGTTCACTGATCATGAGAATGTGGATATGGTATGTTGGCAAACATTCTTGCATAGTTGATACTGGATGGAAGCTTATGACTTCCATTCATCTGTTTAATATGTTCCTTTTTTCTCTTCACATATATTGAAAAGCAAACTTCATCAAGGTTCCTTTCTGAATTATGGCTCCAAGTTAGTGCTATGTATGTAGTATATTGTAATGTCTTTTTTTTTGTAAGGATTAAATACATTCTTCATTTGACCATTTTCTAAAGAGGTAAAATTGGTTTTCTTAGTGGTTAAAGTTAACTATAGTAGGTATGCCAAAGTGAATTAATATGCCTCCGAATTGGGCCAGAAATTTTAATTGTGGAAACCATTCTCTTTATCTTGGTTCTCATTACAGATGACTAGGCAGGAAAGGTTTATGTCATGACATAGGTGTCAACTGTATGAATGTTCTCTGTATGCCAGCAGGACATTTCCTTAATGACAAACACAGCAAGGCAATATACCAAAGGTTCAGTATTTTTCCCAAGTTGATCAGGTATTGCTCCAAGGTTCTGTCAGAAGGGCATCACCGCATATAATAATGAGGACATTCCTCCTCTCTATGACCTTTCATATTTTCCCCAGAAAAGTTGTTGAGAGTTGAAAATTAATTACAGTATAGCAAAAGCTATAAGCATTACCTAAAGTTTCATCTTTGCCTCCTTTTTTCCATCTGGAAAATTGAGTCCAGTGATTTTTCTCTAGTTTTTACACATGTGATATACAGACTCCTAAAAGAGCAAGCAAGGAAAGGAATTTAATTGCTAGTTGCTTTTTAGGAGATCTATGATAAGGACAGGGTAACCAGTGAAGCTATAATACAGTAAGAAACCAACAACCTTTTTTTCCAATCAATTGTTTTGATATTTGAAAGATTGACAGTCTTGCAGACAAATTTTTTTCTTCCTAGCAAAGGAAGAACTGTATTACTACTTCCCCAAAGACTGTCAACCAAATAACTGTTCAATATATTTATCATGGCTCTTAATTTTGTTTATGTGTAGGAATCTATATTATATCCTGAATAACTCGCATGACTAAAGACCATCAGCTTGAGCTCTAGCTGGATCTAGCTCTAGCTTGAGCATGAGTGTAAGTTGTATAGTGATTTTGTCTACAAATAGAATTTTAGGTTTGAAAGAAAGAGATCTTTTGAGCTTCCAATCATATTAGACTAGGACAGTGATACACTTAGAGAAATAGGGTGACTTGTCCAAAGTAACATAGCTGGTCCTGGGAAACAGTGTTAGAACTCTTTATGTGACTCTATAAAGTCCTTATACAAAAATTTGGGGAAAAAAAGCTAACAAAGCAATCCCTTCCAGTTTTTTTTTTTTTTTAGTATAACTGACACATAATGTTATATTAGTTTCAGGTATACAACATAGTGATTCAACATTTCTATTCATTAGGCTATGCTTGCCACGAGTATGGCTATCATTGGTTATCATGCAATACTATCACAATACCATTGACTATAATCCCTGTGTTGTACCTTTATCTCCATGACCTATTATTCCTTCCACTACTGGAAGCCTGTATCTCCTATTCCACTTCACCCATTTTTCTCAACCCTCCACCCCACTCCCCCGTGGAAACCATCAATTTGTTCTCTGTATTTATTAAGTCTGATTCTGCTTTTTGTTTGATTACCCATTTGCTTTTTAGATTCTACATATAAGTGAAATCATACTATATTTCTATTTATCTGTCTGACTTATTTTAGTCAGCAGAATGACCTCTAGGTCCATTCATGTTGTCACGAATGCCAGGACCTCATCCTTTTTTATGGCAAAGTAATATTCCATTTCATATATATACCATATATCTTTTTTATCCATTCATCTATCAATGGACATTTGGGTTGCCTCAATATCTTGGCTACTGTAAATAATGCTTCAATAAACATAGGTGTGTGTGTATCTTTTTGAATTGCTGTTTTCATTTTCTTTGGGTAAATACCTAGTAGTGGAATTATTAGATATATTATATAAGGGATTTATATCCAAAATATATAAATAACTTACAAAATTTAACCTAATAATAATAATAATAATAATAACAATAATAAATAATCCCATTAAAAGAAGAGTGGAGGACCTGAATAGACACTTCCAAAGAAGACCTACAGATGGCCAAAAGACACATGAAAAGATGCTCAAAATTACTAATCATCAGGGAAATGCAAATCAAAACCACAAAGAGGCATCACCTTACACCTGTCAGAATGCCTAGAATCCAAAAGAGAGGCACCTGGGTGGCTGAGTCTGTTAAGCGTCCGACTTTGGCTCAAGTCATGATCTCACGGTTCATGGGTTCGAGCCCTGTGTCAGGCTCTTTTCTGACAGCTAGCTCAGAGCCTGGAGCCTGCTTCAGATTCTGTGTCTCCCTCCTTTTCTAACCCTCCCGTGCTCGTTCTCTCTCTCTCTCTCTCTCTCTCTCTCAAAAATAAAAAAATAATTAGAATCAAAAAGAATAGAAATAAGTATTGGTGAGGATGTGGAGAAAAAGAAATCCTTGTGCACTGTTGGTTGGAATGTAAATTGGTGTAAGCACTGTGGAAATCAGTATGAATCCTGTCAGGGTTTTTATAACAAATTTCAGCCTTGCCAAATAAGTTGTATTCAACCAAAGGCTTTGAATCGAAGATATTCTTTGGTGTATTAATAGCTGTGTTCATTTTTAGGTCCTGAGGATACCACGAAGAAAGCTCAAAAAAAAGATGCTTCACTTTAGACAAATAAAAACAAGATTTTTATTGAAAATTTTAAAATAAACAACAAATGTAAATAGAAAACAGCCAATGTCCACAGTGCACTGCTTCCAAAGATATTTAATTCAATCTCCTAGACACTATTCCATTTAGAGATATGGGAAATTTTGTAATATATAGTACAAAAACATATTTTTATGAAAATGCATTATGCATTGGTGTACGTATTTACATACAACTAAATCAAAATATTATTCTAAGGAGTCTGCTATCCATCTCCATTTCCTTCTGCTTAAGGAACTTGTACTAACCATTAAATAGTGGCTAAGAGAAGGATATAATAAAATTCATGATCAACCTTTTTTTTTTGTCTCTGGACTTCTTCCATTTAGGTTTTTATGAAATATCACCTCTTTGCTTCAAGACCATCATTACTTACCACTTAGTTTCTTTTTTTGAAAAAAAGCACTGGCTCAAAAGTTAGACTGTAAACGCTACATCTTTTTCCTATTCTTTCTTCTGCCTATTACCCTTTACTAACTTCCTTTATCAGAATCAACTATCTATCACTACGATCAAACCAATATTAACAACCTGGTGTATATTCTTATGCAACTTTCAATACACATAAGCAACACACACATAGGAGATTTTGTGTGTTTTATGTAAGTGAGATTGTGCTATATGTGCTTGTCTGCATTATCATTTACTGGTATATCTCAGAAATCCCTTCAAGTAAGCTGGTATGATACATTTAACTCATTAGTTTCTAATTTCCTTTATTGTGTTATAAGGAGTGAATATAGCATAATCTACTCAACCATTCCTACAGTGTTTCCTACCTCCATACATTTGATAATGTTGCTGACCCACCCTGTTTTTAATCCTGCCTCAAATTCTGTTTTCCATGTCCCACTTCTCTTACTGCTATTGCCCTAACTCACCTCTTCTAGCACTTGCTTCTAGTCTGTCTTTCATTGCCCTCTAGTAATTTCTTGTATTTAGGTCTGTAAACGAATTGTAAGCTCCTTAAGGACATACATGGATTTTGTCTAATATTAACCACAGTAAAAAAAAAAAAAGTGTGTTCATAGAAAAACAATGTGAGTTTGATAACTTGGCAATTATGGAGTAGAAGTGTTAGAGCTGTGAGTCTAAGCAATGGACATATTGAGGAATCTCAGAGCCTTTAAATTTTCTTCTACCTTAACATATATCTCTTTTATGAAGCTCCTTAGTTCTGTGCATTTTTTGTCTCCATTAAGTTATGACTTCCTCCTAGACCTTTGATTTTTTTTCATCCCTTAGCTGACTCTTAGCCAGTATGACTGATGTATTAACAGAATAGGATTTTAGATCAGGAGGTCATTCCAAATCTCAGGTAACTCTGCAATTGCTGAGAAGGTATCTCTGAGTTACCAAGAGCTATCTTCAAGCCCCAGATCACATTGAGGAGGTCTAGGATTTGGGTTCTTTGTATACAACCCAACATAATAAGCCTATTTAAAACTAGGTAATCCTTTTAGTCTAGTTTCACTCACCATCCACCAAAGCCAAGTTCATTGAAGCTTGAGTAACTCCTCTGTTTAAAACACTTCAATAGTATTCCAATATGTACAAATTAAATTACAAATTGATTAGTATGAAAACAAGGTCCCTCATGATCTCTTCTCATCCCACCTACATAGTAAGCTTAACTTTTCACTGGTCCTGCTGCTGCTGCTGTTGCTGATAGTGGTGTTGGTGTTGGTAATGCTGATAATTGCTAATGTTTATTAAATGCATACTATATGCTAGACACATTCATTCTCTATTTGAATCTTCACAAAACCCTATAAGGCAGAAATTTTTTTACCCTATTTTATAGATGACTACATTGAGTCTCAAATTGGCTAAGTAATGTAATATCACACAGCTATTGCGTGAAAGAACTAAGAATGGTCCTCTAAAAAAAATCACATTCTCAACCACTACTCCAGTGCTCTTCAAATAATAATCAACTGGGTGCTTTTGTTAAAAACCCTAATTTTTAGACCTCCCACAAAAAGATGCAGATTCAAGACTAGAGTAAGGGTTAAGCAATATGCATGTTTAATTAACAACCCCAGATGATTCTAATGTATAATAGCCCACTGTTTGGGAAGTACTGTACTACACCAGTGCTTCTCAAACTTTAATATGCATAAAAATCACCTGGGGATTTTGTTTAACTGTAAATGTTGTTTCAGTAGGTCTAGGGCAGAGCCTGATTTTTGGCATGTCTAACAAACTCCCAGAAGATACAAATATTGCTGGTCCACAGAGCACACTTGAGGTAGAAAAATCCTACACAACTGTATGCCTTACTCCATGGGCCCAGATAGAATGTGAGTTTAACATAAACATGGGGTTAATTGTAGTTGAATTATACAATAGATATATTCCAGAAAAGTCATGTGCAAATCTAATTTCTTTTACTTAAATTTCATTTTCACATTGACTTTTATGATCATTATAGAGTTACTGCCATTATTTTTTTTCTGATCAATCTCTAATAGCTGACTACTTCAATTTTGTTTATTAGTCAAGTACTTGGTAACGAATGACCTCTTAAACAAAGACTCAAGTACCATAGAATGAAGAACTTACTTGATACAGAAACCTTTCAGTGACTCCTTTAGTAAAGTGGATGATCTTTTTGTTATATAATTGTTATATAAATAACAGATTAAAGAAGAGAAGAAAATCTTAGATTCCTAGATTTGGAAAAGATGAGATGAATCATTTTATTCAAACTTTTAGTTTTAAATATATGATAAGAAAGGCAAGAAAAGGAAGGTAGTGTGACTAAATTCACACAGAATTAGTGGCAGAGCTAGAACTCAAACTCTATTCTCATTGCAGTTTTTATTTGTTCTTTTTGGTTGGTTGTTTTCATTGTCAGAAAGTATCCTCAATCATAGCCTGGTCAGACTGTTTGAGAACTCTATTTTTACTGTTATTTTAGCATAGAAACTTCCATATATAATATATAATATACATGTAACAGCCATATATATATATATATATATATATATATATGACCAAATGACCATGGCTATGGACCCAGAATTGGGGATTTTCACATAAAATATTATTACTCCTTTGATTCTAAAAATCATTTTAAATTAAACTGTAAAAATCATTCTTAGTTTATAAGCGAAGAAAGCCAAATTTGCCCCTAGGGCCATAATTTGCTGACCTCGCCTATAGATTAGTTTTGTTCTTCCAATCAAATGATAATATAATCTTTCCTCAGGTTTAGCAGGTATTTATTTCTTGACCATCACATGTAAGGAAAAAAAGCTAGCCTTTTAAAGTACATTTGTTGGGTTAGTGGTGTTGCATGAATTTTGTTCATTCATTCATTCATTCATTCATTTTAGTTTCAGGGGTAGGGAAAGAAAAGCAGTCAGAAAACAGGCATGATTGGGTGGCTCAGTCGGTTAGGCGTCTGACTTCAGCTCAGGTTGTGATGTCACAGTTCATGAGTTCCAACCCTGCCTCGGGCTCTGTGGTGAAGGCTCAGAGCCTAGAGCCTGATTAGGATTCTATCTCTCTCTCTCTCTCTCTCTCTCTCTCTCTCTCTCTCTCTCTCTCTGCGCTCCTCCCCCCACCCATGCTCTGTCTGTCTCTCAAAAATAATTAAGCATTTAAAAATTCATTTAAAAAAAGAGGCACATGGTAGCTTATGAGTGGACATCTCTGCTTTGTTAAATTATTTCTAATCTCCCAAAGGAACAAAGGAAAGCCCAAGTAGGTAGGCATGTTAAAAAGCAATTTTCTTTACCATAGCCAGAGTAGTCTTTGTTACCAAAAGGACATTGCAATTCTTTTAAAGCAGTCTATGGTCTACGTTACTCACTGGTTAGGGGATGAGGAAATTGCTGAAGTTTAATGCAGGATATCCCTTTAATTCATGGCTAGGCAGCAGGAAAATGACAATAGTTTGAAAGCAAATGATATATAGGTGGCACTTGGTCAAATAGCAAAGGTTTCAAGGAAAGTCCTCTGGATTCATTGTTGTATCACACCAAAGTACCAAGAAAAAAAGGACGATGTCATATTAGCATAGTTGTTTTGCAAATGTCAGTTTTAACAATGCTTAGGTGACAAAGTTGGTAGGTGGTCCACCACTTATTTATTTATTTTAATCAAAGGAAAATCACGGTTGAAAATCCAACCAGAATGCCGTCAAATGTCATTAGCCTTTTTACACTTTATTCAAAATGGTGGGTAGGTTGCCTCTTCTCAAAAAAATTGAATTAAGATAATTTCCAGCATTTAAAAGTGGTAAGGATCTTCATAATAATAACAATCAATGTAGAGTTCAGGGTTCTTTAAAAAAAATGGCTTCCAGGGAGGAAACACAAGCATAAATTTAACCATTCCAGCTTGATATTTTTTCCAGACTGCCCAGCCTTCTGAAAATCAGTTGCAATAGGAAGATGGATAAGAAAAAAGGATGATGTACCTGGCTGACTCATCACCCTATTTCCTTTCCAAACCAATTACTTTCCTCATAAAAGGTTAACCCATAAGAAAACCTAGAAAAGGATTCTTGCTAAGAATATACATGAAAGAATTAAACTCTCCAAATACATACTAAGAAGAGGTCATACTGTTTCTTGTATTCTCTGCTTTGTAATTAAAACAGAGAAAAGACATTTTGGGCAAAGTCACTAGGCAGCGAAGAGCACAATTTGAAGTTTCTTAGGTTCTCAGAGGTGAAACTTAATTAAAATTAATATGGGAAAAAGCAGAGAGTAAAAAGTGCTGCTCTGAACCCAGGAAACTTGAATCAGGTAAAAGCCTGATATGTGTGGAGTTCCTTGCAGGATTGAATTTGTTCAATAACAATATTTCTATGAAGCTACATCACCCTCCCTATTGCATTGGCAACAGTTGAGACTCAGAATCACCACCATCATTTCTTTTCTTTTAAATATCCACATTTATATATCTGAAGATAACTAATTATCTAAAGATCTATCAAAATTTAAAGTAGAGGTAGACTTCATTTTGTTTGGCAAACACATTACCAGAAATATTGTGTGTAAACAGAATATGTATTTTCCCACTGATTTTCATAATTTTGTGGAGACATTTAATGTTATTTTTATTGATCTTCAATAGATGATGGTTGTTAACACTTTAGCATTGTTTTTTTTTTCCCTCCTGTTCTTTTTTAACTTTTGTCAAATAGCAAAATGTACTTGTAACTTAAGACAATTCAACTTTAATATTTTCTGTAATGAAAACAATATTTATAAAAATATCCATCTCCATGTACCTGCTCTTAATTTTAGGATTTTAAATAGTGGATTCTACCTGTATGTGTATGTGTGTATGTGTGTGTATACCCCAAGAGTCTTTCATATAAATTTTCTCTCAGGACCAATAATCAAATAATTCCAAATTACATTATTTATTTTAACTGCAGCATCACAGAAAGACCTGTAGGTGGGTTCTTACCAGAAATGACACAATCTACCACTTTTCTATTTCTGTAAGATATATTAGAGCTTAGTGTTTGTAAAACTGTCTTGCTAATCTTAAGCTTTATTTAATTCCATTTTCTGATTGACTTCTTCAGCTTGGGTAATTTCTGATGCTACAGACGGCTTTTATTAACTGTAAACATTTATCTGTGATGTCAGAGTAATCCAAAGTGGATTCAGTAATATTAATTAATTACCTGATCAGTCTAGTGAGCAAATTCAATCTTTTTTCTGAAAGAATTGGCCAATAGCTTGAATGAAATTTCTGGTCAATTAGATTAAAATTTTAGGAAAAGTAGTTTCATGTAGACAAAGCTATTCTATGGGCTTTCATCTCCCACTCCATGTCACTGAACCAGTTTAATATGTTGTAACTCATTCATTCAATAAATATTTATTAATTACCTGTTATGTCATGACTCTGGGCTATGTTCTAGAGATATAATGCAGAATAAGATAGTGTTCCTCTCTTCACTATGCTTACAAACACAATTATTAAATGGCAGCTGCTTTACTTCATTTTTCTCACTTGCTTTACTTCTTTTTTCCTATCAATATTGTGATTCTAATAGCCAAGTAGGGTTCACTAGATCAGGTATTAAATATTATCTACAGGGGCTCTTTTTCTGAGGGCCATGAGAGAATTTATGACCAATGAAAGAAAGAGTTGATAATTATGAGGATCCTCAGTCTGTAATGAGAGCTATGTATATTTTACAAGACTATACAATGAATTTCAATATCAGCCTCCATTTATTCCTCAGAAAGGAATAGTAGTACTTGTCCTGGCCAAGTATGGATCTTCTTATATATGCCCTATATTTGTACCTATCCCCCAAATAATGATAGTTACTATGTAATATATTTAATAAATATGCCTCACCACACCCTGTGGGGTACACTAGCATGAGAAAACTTTTTCTAGTGCTTTTATTTCAGTAGTTCTCAGTTTAACTGCTATAGTTGGTGGCCGGTGGTTTAGTTAGGGTAGCTATTCAATGATTTGGTATGTTTGTAGAAATCTCCTGTAAACACATTTTATTAATCTCCTGTAAAACACTTTTAGTGAGTTTCTATGTTTTTCAAATGCTGGCAAAACACCAATTAGTTGGTTGTTTATCTAGATTAAAATAAAAGGAGAATTTCAAAAGCAAATCTTCTTGCCATCCAAGCATTTCATTATCCATTTGCAGACTGCATGATATGGAAAGCCTCATTTTGTAATAGTACAGATAATGGCTGAATAAATATTTTTGGCATTACTAATACATGATAACAGCACTTGAGTGGAAAATTAAATTGTAAGGTCCTTGGGGATATGAGCTATATGTTAAATCATAATTTTAATCCTTAGTTACTACACAGTGATGGGCACAAAAATGCTCAAAAATTATTTGATGTTTTTATAATATCAAATAATTAAGTTGATAAATTGTTCAGGTTCTAGCTTAGGGATTTCAGAGGAAGCACAAGAAATATTTATCTTTCATAATCTTCCACAAAGAAATATTTTATGCAGATGGCCAGATACTGCTAAAGAGTACTTTCTCTGCACACTATGTCAAATGGGGTTTAAGGTTTTTAATTACTGGTTGTTGTTCTGCTCTTATGAAACCTTAAGCATACAAATTCAAGATGTGGATTTGGAACTAAACCCACAATTTAGCACTTTCTTGGGGTTTCCACCACAGTGAAGACTGGGAGAGAAGGGTTCCACAGAGGGCCTAGAAGGTGGTATCATCAGCTTTAATGGAATCAGCTCCATGTATGTTAAATAGAGCATAGAATTAAGAGGAACCAGGAGCACTAGGGAGAATAGTGTTTTGTGACTTCATGCATTATTGAATGTATTCAAACGTTAACAAGATGATTATTCATTGCACCTGAATATGCATCCAGGTTAATGTTTTTCTCTGAAAGGAGATTTCATCAGGATAGTGTTTATTCACATTGATCCAGCTGACTTCAGAAGGTGGTATAGATATTTCTATGGCCAACAACTGTTATAAAGTTCACACTTACATTAGATTTTCCCTAGTACTCATTTAATTCACTTTGACCTTTATTGTCTATTTTTTCTAAACCTTCCTTTCTGGGCAGTTGCAAATGGGTGCAGTAAATATCCTCCATATAGGCATCTGCCAATCTGACCTGTATTTTCTGGCACCTTCGGCTACATGCAGTTTACAAATGTTATGGAGTAAATGAGCCCTTAAATGACTGTAGAGAGTCATACAGTTAAGGAGCCTGTGCTTAAACAGGTGTTTATTTACATTCACTAATTGATTCTAAAGAGTGTTATCATAATTTGTTCATTGTGTATGTATTCAGGTCTTTGGAAGAACTGAAGCCATTATCAGAAATTTATAGTATTATCTCAATATTTTAGTTGATAGTAGGCTGTTTAGCAACAAACTCCCATTTTTTTCTAAACCCTTCCCTTGCATCACTGACTTTGTATGTAGCATACTAAAATAGATTAGCAAGAGATTAGCGGAGTAGGAATAGAGAATGGGCAGGGTAAATGTGGGGACAACTTCTAGAGTAGTCAAGTTGTAATTTAGCTTTGTAAGATGAGAGGGATATGTGGAGAAGGCAGTAGAATCAAATTAGAATGTCCTGCTAGTTGTTTTTTTTTTTTATGCTCTGGTTTGAGAGATCTTGGGCAGAGATAAATCTATATAAATACATATTGGATAGAGTTGTCCCCACACTGTGAGCCCTTTCTTGCCCTACCAAGTAAGTCAGATTAAGAATGTGATATCTGAGTTACCATGTGCTTTCTAGTGAAAGAATGAACTCTTAAAATAGTAGAATTTTATGAACAGAGAAGGAAGAATACCAGATGGCCTGTGACAGGTAGAAAGAGTAGACAGTACTGTAAGAAAGTCCTGTCTCTCCACACACTCTAAAGTTGTGCCATCCAGTGCAATAGTCACTAATCACGTGTGTCTATTTAAATGTAAATGAATTAAAATTCAATTAAAAATTCAGCTCCTTAGTCACACTAGCTCTATTTCAAGTACTCAGGAGCCACATGTGGCTAAACACTACTCCATTAGATGGCAGAGATACAGAACATTTCCACCACCACAGAAAGTTCTATTGGGCTGCACTGTTCTAAAACAATGGCCAGAAGAGTTCAGTTTTGCCTTCATTTCCCTGGTCTTTGGGGATGTGTTGAGTAGGAAATTGCTGCGTTTGAGGTCCAGGAGGTTGTTTCCTACTTTCTCCTCAAGGGTTTGAATGGTTTCCTGTCTCACATTCAGGTCCTTCAGCCATTTTGAGTTTCTTTTTGTGTATGGTGTAAGAAAGTGGTCTAGTTTCATTCTTCTGCATGTTGCTGTCCAGTTCTTCCAGCACCACCTGCTAAAGAGGCAGTCTTTTTTCCATCGGATACTCTTTCCTGCTTTGTCAAAAATTAATTGTCTGTACATTTGTGGGCCCAGTTTTGGGTCCTCTATTCTATTCCATTGGTCTGTTTTTGAGCCAATACCATACTGTCTTGATGATGACAGCTTTGTAGGAGAGGCTAAAGTCGGATTGTGATGCCTCCCGTTTTGGTTTTCTTCTTCAATATTACTTTGGCTATTCGGCGTCTTTTGTGGTTCCATACGAGTTTGAGAATAGTTTGTTCTAGCTTTGAGAAGAATGTTGGTGCAATTTTGATGGGGATTGGATTGAATGTGTAGATTACTTTGGGTAGTAATGACATTTTCACAATGTTTATTCTACCGATCCATGAACAGGGAATATGTTTCCATTTCTTGGTGTCTTCTTCAATCTCTTTGATAAGTTTTCTATAGTTTTCATCATATAGGTCTTTTACATCCTTGGTTAGGTTTACTCCTAGGTATTTTATTGTTTTTCATGCAATCGTGAATGGGATCAGTTTCTTGATTTCTTTTTCTGCTGCTTCATTATTGGTGTATAGGAATGCAACTGATTTCTGTACATTGATTTTGTACCCCACAACTTTACTGAATTCATTGATCAGTTCTAGAAGGCTTCTGGTGGAGTCTGCCAGGTTTTCCATGTAGAGTATCATGTCATCTGCAAAAAGTGAAAGTTTGACTTCTTTGCCAATTCTGATGCCTTTTATTTCCTT
>NC_043717.1:70765256-70770783 GCF_006229205.1 Suricata suricatta
TGTTCATAGCAGCACTGTCAACAATAGCCAAAACATGGAAAGAGCCTAAATGTCTATCACCTGATGAGTGGATCAAGAAGATGTGGTATATACATATACAATGGAGTATTTCATGGCAATGACAAAGAATGAAATCTGGCCATGTGTAGGAAAGTGGATGGACCTCAAGGGTGTCATGCTAAGCGAAATAAGTCAGGCAGAGAAGGACAGATACCATATGTTTGCACTCATAAGTCTAACAGGAGAACAGGAGAAACCTAATGGAGGACCAGGGGGAGGGGAAGAGGGAAAGAGAGTTGGGGAGAGAGAGGGACGCAAAACTTGAGAGACTACTGAATACTGAAAATGAACTGAGGGTTGAAGGGGAAGCGGGGGGGGGGGAAGGTGGTGGTGATGGAGGGGGGCACTTGTGGGGAAGAGCACTGGGTGTTGTAAGGAAAGCAATTTGACAATAAAGTATTAAAAAATAAAATAAAACAATGGTCAGGAATAACTATTTAACAAATTAGGTGGTAGGAGACCTCTACACAGGCAGAGTGACCACAAAATATTTTTGTGCAAGTGAAAACACTAGTGACAATAAGTGATAAAGAACGAAACAAAAGCACAAATCAGTATATATTTAATGTTCTTGGTAACTTCAAATGTACTTCTATGATGGTTTTCACTGGAAGATAAACCTGTCCATATATTTCAATCAAGGTGATTAAAAGTTTGTTCTTCTAGTTTTAGTTTAGGTTGATTGGTCTGATATTTTTTAGTTTGTTTATTTATTTATTTAGGGAGAGAGAGCGCACGCAGGAGAAGAGTAAAGAGAGAGGAAGAGAGAGAATCCTAAATAGGCTCTGTACTGTCCGCACAGACCTCAACATGGGGCTTGATCTCATGAAGCATGAGGTCATGCATGCCCTGAGGCAAAATCAAGTCAGATGCTTAACCAGCTGAGCCACTCAGGTGCCTCTTGATTAGTCTGATATTTTTACCTAAAGGTATCTGGTGGATTTACTGGTTAACTTACCTATTTTAGTCTTGTTTAGGCTCAAATCCTAATTTGTATGGGTCCACTGCTTTGATGTTAAGGTATTATCAAACTGTTACTGCATACACTTCCAGTATAAAAACAGAGCAGTAAAGTGATGCTACATTCTACGAAAGGATAATTTTTTGTCTTTTCTCTACTGTACAGACTGTTCTAAATTTCAAGGAGATAAGGGATGGGAAAAATTTTTGATAGGCATTAAGTACTAATCAAATATAAAACTCTACAGTTGTACTGCCCATAATACTAAAAAGGATACACACATTTTGATACTGAGAAGATGTTTGCTTGCATTGTTTTCTGTGACTTTTTATATGAAACCTGTGTTTGTACCTCTTTGAAAATACAATCTCCTCATGGGCAAGGATAATTGATGCAGTTGTTCCCAGTAAGTTCCTATGGAATTAAAGGGTGAATACCTATGCAGGTATCAGCTGCTAACATTAAGTCTTCCCTTGCATCCTTTCAAAATGCCTCCACTGAACAGCAACAAAATTAATTTAGATGGCTATTAAGCCATCTGTTTCTCTCTCTCTCTCTCTCCATTCTTTCTTCTTTTTTTTCTTTCTTTCATTAAACAATAGAGCACCTACCATCTTTGAGGCTCCGTAAAATTTGTGAGGTTAAATTAGGTACTCCCTGCCCTTGAGGTGTTTATAATCCAATAAAAAAATAACTGCAACAAAGGAGGAAAATGAATATCACCAAAATAGAGGTATAGGCAAGGTACTATGAAAAGTTAGAGAAAGAAATTGGAAGAGTGGCTGCCATTTATTGAGTATGTACTATATGCCAGATTTTTAACCTATGTAACCCCATGTCTATAAGGCACATTGTGTTATAGATATAACACATTTTCAGTAGTAGTAAATATGAGTACCCTTAGAATCTACAAGATAGTATACAACATATCTTGACTTTGTAGCCCATAGAAAGTTAGCCTCAAATTAGCACTTGAAAGTTACCTCTTCTCCTTTCTACAACTCCACCCTTTACCCAGAGTCCTGGCTTGGCTCCATCATACTAGAGGCCCATATGGTAGAAGCCTGTAAGACTATCCTTCCTGGTTTTATGCTGGTTCTTTTAGACTTATACAGAGATAAGGTTAAATGCTACTTAGATTCTTGATGTTGGAGCAGTAAAAAGACAAATATTTTCTTGCTAATGTAATAATTTCTTGTGCATAACCTTGCTCACAGTACTAAAAAGAACCCTACTATACACAAGAGGTAAGTTTGGAAAGGAACTATAGGGGCATTACACTTCATCCTGTCCCTTCTCCCAGTACTCATATACTCACTTTGTGTCATCATAAAAGATTATACGGAAGACATTGAAGAATTTGGATATTGACTATGGTAAGAGGGCCCTATGTGCAATAGGATGAATTCAAGTGCCAGGGTGTTGTTCTTGTTGCCATTTCTTATTTGTTTCTTTGTTTTTCAATTGAACATATTACACAAAATAATTAATATACAGATTGAATTCAGTGCAATGTTCAGTTTGAGAAAGGTAATGGAATATGGAAGGGAGCATATATAAAGGCAAGATATAACGTTGGAGAGGTTGATAGAGAGAGAGTAGGTTGGGGAGGGTCTTAAATGCTAAGTAGTGGTTGAAATTTGTTTGGTAGGAAAAAAGGAGCCAAATCACCATCTAATATGAATCCAGCTGTTTAAAGGTGATACATATTACTTTGCTCTGTTATACCCAAGTTTCCAATATCACCGCCCAAAACCAGAGACTGCCAGGGAGACCGAGTCATGCATGCAAAAGCAAAGGGCTTTATTACGAGTTTAGGCTGGCCGAACCTAAGCTCGGGCTCACAGACTTTACCGGTGCAGTAGATTCATGCTTACAGCCCCGAACATGGCAGGGTAGGAGCTTTTTTAGGAAGGGGGCGTTACAGGAAATGGTGACACAGGCGCAGCGATCCAATCCCTAACCCCTATCAATATTGGCAGTAACTTTAACCATTCATTGGTACTTTTGGTGGGAGCCAATCACAACATTTAGAGTATTGACCAATAACAGAGTGGGCCCAGGACCCTCATGTAGGGCGTGACTAGTCTTAAGCAATAGGTGATTATCTTATAGCCTCCATCTTTAGGCCTGCCCTTAGAAATGTTAAAGGTGTTAGCTGGCCTTTCCTGATTGGGTGTTACAAGGGTTGTCCCTCATTTCTTGAGCAATGTGTGCTCTTCTATTGTCTAATGATTCTGAGAAGCCGACACCTAGGCCTTCAAGGTCAGAGTCAGTTTGATTCAGACCTGTGTCCTTACAGCTCTTTTATGAACTAAATTCATATTCACACAGATAAATGTCATCTAGCTAAGTGGTAGAAAAGAACACGTGATAAAGCTGCTTATTTGGTTTGACAATTGTCATCAAACATGGAATGGTACAAGTATGCTAAGGGGCAGAGGAAGACACAAAAGAAAGAAAATTAATTAATGACCTCTGACCTCAAAGAAATTATAATTTAACTAGGGAATAGATTGTGGTCACATTTAACATGACTGAAGAACACTAGCAGAAAATGCTACCAAAATCTCAGTAGTTAATTCTCCTTTTTACCTTTCTCCAGAACACCAATTTTTTTGATGGCAGCCGCACTCCCTTTTGGATTCATTTGCAACTTTGGGGGTTATGTGATAAAATTCTGCCAAACGGCACCTATGCTGAGATTAGACACTACCTCTTTCTACTTTTCTTCCCTTCTTGACTAGAATGCAAACGTTATTAGGTTGGAGGTGGAGCAGCCATCCTGGGACCATAAAGTGGCAAACACAAAGATAAAAATCAAATGTCAAGGATAAAATATAAGGATATAATGGACTTGGAATATTTACGACATTGGGAAGGAGCTGTACCAGTCCTAGGATGCTTATCTCTAGCCTTTTCATTATGTGAGAAGATAAAACACCCACCCATTTTTTTTCAGTCACTAAGGTTGGATCTTCTGTTACTACCCAAAGTCAAATGCAAACCCAATTAATACAATACTCAGAGTAGCCCATCACAAAGTGCAAATGAATATGTACACAGTAATGTTGTACCCAGATTTTAATATCACCCCAAAAACCAGAGATTACCTGGGAGACCGAATCACGCATGCAAAAGCAAAGGGCTTTATTACTACGGGCTTATAAGCACGGGCTCACAGACCCCACCGACACAGTGGATAGACGGAGCGAGCGAGCCTCGAACAAAGGCAGGGTAGGGCCTTTTATGAGTTTGGGAAGGGGGAGTTACAGGAAATTGCGACATAGGTACAGTGATCCAATTATTATTATACAATATTATTGACAGCAGGTTTAACTATTCACATTGCCTAGAGTATTTATTACTTTTGGCGGGACCCAATCACAACATTTAGAGTATTGACCAATCACAGAGTGGGTCCAGGACCCTCACGTAGGGCGTGACTAGTCTTAGCCTCCATCTTTAGGCCTACCCTTAGAAATGTTAAAGATGTTAGCTGGCCTTTCCTGATTGGGTGTTACAAGGGCGGTCCCTTCTGCCTTGGGCAATGTGTGCCCTTCTATTGTCTCACGGAGTCAGTTTCAGACCTGCATCCTTACAGTAACACCCTAAGAAGGCTTTATGGAAGAGTTTTTATGCTTAGAGGGATTAAAGGAGCTTTCAGAGGTTCAATAGTGAATGCTAATTTGGAGTTATAATGTAAAATCCTGTTCACAAGAGGAAAGAAGTTAAAGAAAGCCAATTGTAGAATAAATTAACATTAGGGGTGTCAGAAGTGGATGTGGTATGTGGAGGAGAAAAGGTGCAAGTGGTATGGAGAGGCATCAGAAATTAAGGGCCCAAACAGTAAATAGAAAATCCTCCAATCTAACTGGCCCCCAAAATGGTCGGAGGGGAGTGGCCCAGCCAGAATGCAAAGCCCCTTCCCTGGGATCCATGTCTTCATTTACTTTTATGAATGAATCTATGATGTGTCTCCAGCCAAGCCTAAATGAATGCCATTCTTTTTTATTAGTAAGTTCTTTAAAATCAATAATGTTTTCTTTAAGAGAAAGCTTTAGCTATTATTAATTTATATTCTTTTAATTTTTCATTTTGTTTTCCAGGGTTCAATCTAAACTACATCTTTCATTTAGATTTAAAGCTACAGACTATATATAATTCTATTGAAATACCCTAGATTTACAGGAGTGGGTATTTGAAATTCATAGGTGATTATTACTTTAGAAGGCTTTGAGTATTGTAAGGCTTTGAATGACATTTATTTTTATAGGTCACTTAAGGATGTCAAGTTAGAGTAAATGATAGTGTCATATGTTATGGGAGGGTGTATCCTTTTCCCATCTTAAGTTTAAAATTCAAGGCATTGCCACCAACAGTGTAGGAGGGTGCCCATCTCTCCACACCCTTGCCAGCATCTATAGTCTTTTGATTTGTTCATTTTAGCAACTCTGACCGGTGTGAGGTGGTATCTCAGTGTGGTTTTGATTTGAATTTCCCTGA
>NC_043717.1:70770883-70815432 GCF_006229205.1 Suricata suricatta
ATGGTGTCAGAAAGTGGTCTAATTTCATTTTTCTACATGTTGCTATCCAGCTCTCCCAAAACCACCTGTTGAAGCTGCTCAGGAAAACAGTGTGGAGACTCCTCAAAAAACTATCGATAGAACTCCCCTATGACCCAGCAATAGCACTGGTAAGGATTTACCCAAGGGATACAGAAGTGCTGATGCATAGGGGCACATGTACCCCAATGTTCATAGCGGCACTTTCTACAATAACCAAATCATGGAAAGAGCCTAAATGTCCATCAACTGATGAATGGATCAAGAAGATGTGGTATATATACACAATGGAGTACTATATGGCAATGAGAAAGAGTGACATATGGCCATTTGTAGGAAAGTGGATGGACCTCAAGGGTGTCATGCTAAGTGAAATAAGTCAGGCAGAGAAGGATAGATACCATATGTTTGCATTCATAGGTCTAACAGTAGAGACCTGGCAGGGGACCATGGGGAGAGGAAGGGGGAAAGAGAGCGGGGAAGAGTGAGGGTCACAGATCAAGGGAGACTACTGAATACTGGAGAGGAACCATGGACTGAAAGGGGAGGGGGATGGGGGAAGGGGTGATGGTCATTGTGGGGAACACTTGTGGGAAGAAGCACTAGGTGTTATATGGAAACTAATTTGACAAACTATTATAAAAATAAATAAAAAAATAAAATTCAAGGCAAATTAGGTTGCAATTTTTTTTACGTGTAATATGTAAGGAAAGTTACTGTGTCTGAGAGAAAGAAAATTCCAAATCTCATCACTTTGGATGCCTTATTTCAGGATATTTAGTTTTAAATAAGGCCCCAAAATGACATTATAAAATGTATGTAGCTTAAATTGAGCTGTCATAGAGGCTAATAATTCAGTACAGTTTTCTCCCAAAAATAGTTGGCTGAAAGTATAACATCTGTACTCTATTATTTTCCTTGCATAAAATTAACACATCACGACCAATGGTTATTTTCAATTATGTGGCATCAAATGAGTCTTAAAAGAGATTAGAACAGGATTTGTGGTGGTTTTGGAGAATTCCTGCAATTGATAGTTTGACACAGCATGGTTTCAGATTATGTCAAGTCCTACAAAAGCATGCATAGCGTGCTTGGGAGGAGGGATTCTTTTCAATACCACCTTGTTGGAAATATTTGCCAAGAAGTAATAATAATGTGTTTAATATGCAAATGATTGTAACTGCTTTTATTACACTGTCAAATGGAATCTCAAATACCAGTTCTTTGTTTTTCAACTCAGCACATCACATAAAATAAGAGAAATGACTGCTTTCATTATTGAGTTTATAAGAGGAAGCACAAATTCTTTTTCCCTGAAGTTGCTTTATTTTTCTCATGTGTTCTTTCCCACAACCTTGAAAAAAATACGAGTTTAGCTGATCTCCGCAAAATTTTGACATTCAAATATTCTCCTTAGCCTTCATCTGTATCCCAATAGTCCTATATGTGCATGACACTTTTGCTAACATAAATTGCACCTTGGAAGGGGACTTTGGAGTAAAGTACCCATATAACTACATTTATTCTTATCTACTATTTGATTTTACTATATTTTTTAATTTCCCATCTCATTGTTTCCTTATCACTTAAACAGGAGTGATGTTTTGTCCCATTCATATTTCCAGCAACCTCTGCTTCATTCACCTGGGCTCATTTCATCTTATACTGCTGGCTAAAGGGGAACTTCCTAGATGCGGTGTTTCCCCCATAATTAGGCACATGTGTGAAGAGAAAGGGAAGAAACAGTCCCTCTGCAGCTTCAATGAAAGGTGTTTAAATCTGACTTTCAGAAGACATTCCCAAGTATGTGAGACTTCTCTATTTTCTCACACAGAGATTCTTTTATTCAGACCAGGAAATGCTTTGTTCTCTTGCTATATCTCCTAGACACAAAATATTACATCCAGAGTCTCCTCTCCACAGATGGATGTGGAGAGTGTTTAAGTCTACAGTCTTCTCTCTATTTCTTTGCTTCCTCTATTTGCTCCTGCCAACCTTTCCTGCATCCATGCCTTATTTTCCTTCTTTCCTTCATGGAAGCAAACACACCAATGCTTTATAGGTAGTAACATTATTTCTTTGGGTTATTTTTTCACTTATCTATGTTCTTCCTTCCAACTACCTATGAGAGGTAAATGAGAAGATTTGCCATCAATATTGGAAGATTCTAGACTGAGATAGATTTACCATCAATATTGGGAGATTTTTGTTCTTTCTTTTCCCTTCTTTGAATCACAGATAGTTAAGACTCTTACTTCAAATGCAAATCTTAGGAAGGTTGTGCATTAAAACAGTGTCAGCCATTGACTCCTATATACTAATTTGGTTGTTAGAGATTAGCTTCACTATCAGTCAGCCTGTAAGGGGAGGGGCCTGAAATAGATAAGTTAGGGTGCCAAGGGGGAAGTAAAGAGCCAGTGCATAGGGTGTTCACGTGAAGGGTATAGTCTTTCTCCTCATGCCACTGTCCTTATACAAGTTTCTTTTCCAGCAGCTTTCACAGTGTCTACCCATCAAATTCATCATCTGCTCTTGTTGCCCAGGTGGTTTTTTCAAACTCACATGTCCTATTTAAACCTTCAGTGGCTCCCACTGTTTATAGGATAATATTTTTAGCTCCTTTGTACAGTTAAGATCCTTTAGGACTTGGCCCTAGCACCTATTTTCTATCTTTCACTGTCATGCACCAGCTATATATCATTTTGCTCTCTTGTCCTGCAGAGTTGTTTCTACTTTTCCCATGCACCCCAAGTGCTTTGATGAACTCCCTGTCTTTGTTCACAATGTTTCCTATAGTGAAAACATTCTTTTTCTCATACTTTGGCTAACTACACATTGTCAGTCCCTACCACAGAGCCTGGTAGATAGCAGCTGCTAAAATTGTATTGAGTGAATGAATGAGTTAATTATTTCGATACATCTCTCAAGACTTTCTTCAGGGATTCTTTCGCTGACTACACATGTGCATTCTAGGCAGAAACCTCTTTTTGTTTTTAAGGTCTGCTATATTCCCCCCACCCTACCTATCATGACACTTCCCATAGAGTAAGGCTATGAGCTTCTCAATGCAAGGACCAAGTTTTATTCTTCTTTTTGTCCCCATCACCTGGAAAAAAACCTGACTGAGAAGGAGTGTTTAGTAAATATTTTTTCAACCCAAATCTTATTTTGGAGAATAAGGATCAGCAAATCATTGGTCAAGTGAAACCTAATATTTTGCTCTTCCAATACCAATCTAACCTCCTGAATACAGAATATCTCTTAAATCTTCATGATCATGGTCAGTATTTTGGATATGCACTGGTAGTGCATATAAAGTTGTTTTATGAACTTTAAAGTATTACATGGATGAAATACATTATTATCTATTTTGTACATATCAAATGAAAGAATTTACTCAGACTACTTTCAAAGGCAGGTCTTTGAACTTTCCTACTTCAGCCTTCTTCTGTTCCCTTTTGGTACCTAGAACCCCTCAAATTTTCCTGTAGTAGTTCAATACACATAAGGCTTGTTGGTGAGGAACTGTCAGAGTTGTGATTATTTACAGAGAAAGATAGCATTAGTTGGGGCCTACCTTTCTTAGATTCAAAATCACCCAGCCCCTGAGATATCTTTGCAGACTTGAATTTCAAAGTAATACTAGACAGATTCACCAGGTACTTCCAGCACAGTTGACTCCTTTTAATCTGCTTCTCAGTCTTTGAAAGGTATAGGGTGTCGCTCTCTTTGTCCCTGTAGAAGCCTGTCATTTCTTTTATTGGCTCAGGCTGGTCATAGTGATCCAGCCTGCACTGATGTCAGAGTCATCTCGTTTGCTACTAAGACTATATAGTACCTCTCATTCCTAGGAAATCCATTCTGGGCTGTGTGTGAAACTAACCCTGTTCTGGCACTTGCTGCAAAGTAGATATATCCTGTTCTGCCCTTAATCTAGGCTAGTCCAAAGGTTGTTTCCTTTCATATTAATCTTATGCCATATTCTTCTGGCTCTACCTTCACACACTAGGCCTTCACAGGGCCCCTCCCTCCTATTCTGCTCTATTAAGAAATTTTTAGAAACTCTAAGAAAGTATCCTACAGCCCTGGTCTATGAGAGGGTGGGAGAAGATTCTTGACTCCACCCATTCCTTCTATCTGAGCAGCCTAGAGTTTTCCAAATTCAATTATTTGGCTCATATAAATGTTACATTTGTATTTTATATTTCAGAAACTATCCTTTCTGACGTCTATTGCACTAATTTATTTAAAAAAGTAACAGCTTTATTGAGACACACTTCACATAACACACAATAGCCATTGAGAGTGTACAATTCAATGGTCTTTAGTGTATTCGTAGAGTTGTGCAACCATTACCACAATCAATTTTAGAACATTTTTGCCACCCGCCCCAAAATTCCCCAGACACTCTAACAGCCACTCCCTAGCCCAACTAGCCCCTGGCATAAGCTAATCTGCTTTCCGTCTTTGGGCCTATGTTGGACATCTCATATATGTGGAATTTTGTGCCTTCTTTCATATAGCATAATGTTTTCAAAGGTCATCCGTGTTGTAGCATGTTCAGAATTTTATTCCTTCTAGGGTGCCTGGGTGGCTCAGTTTGTTAAGTGTCTGACTCCTGATTTCAGCTCAGGTCATAATCTCAGCTCATGAGATAGAGTCCCACATTGGGCTCTGTACTGATAGCTTGGAGCCTGCTTGGGATTCTCTCTCTCCCTCTCTCTCTGACCCTCATTTTCTCTCTTTTTCTCAAAATAAATAAGTAAACATTTAGAAAAAATAACTTTATTCGTTCTTATGGTTGATAATATTATGTGGTATGGCTATATTACATTTTGTTTATCCATTTATCTGTTTATGGACATGTTGGTTGTTTCCACTTCTTGACTATCATGAATAATACTGCTATGAATATTCATGTACAATATTTTGTGCATAAATTTTTATTTATCTTGGGCATTGTTAAAAAATAAAATCCAACTGATTTAAGATCTAATTGGCTTTATTCAACAATTCATCAGTTGGGCATCATTATATCTAGCAAATAGAAAGGAACTCCTCTCTGAAGAGCTGTACAAAATGAAAGTCTTTTATAGATAGAAAGAGACAGGGAAAGGAGGTTATTCTAGCGAAGAGTGGATTGTTTCAGGCAAGGTCAACTTTCCTTTGGGGGAAAGTAGAGGAGGTGGGGGGAGGGGGCAGATTACCTCATTAGTGATAACCAGGTAATTTTGGTTACATTCCTGGGAGAAGCTGAAACTGCAATTGGGTTTGGTTTTAAGTCTTCATTTACTAGGGATACCTTGGGAGCCTCCTTCAGATTCTATGTCTCCCTCTCTCTCTGTCCCTCTCATGCCCATGGTCTGTCTCTTTCTGTCTCTCAATAATAAATAAAAACATTAAAATAAAAAAAAATTAAGTCTTGATTTGCTAATGTGGGGCTTAACACAGTGATTCCATTGTGGAGCTGCTGTGACTCTCTTTCTTTTTATTTTTTTAAGAGTATATACCTATGAGTTGAATTGTTAATTCACTTTTAATATTAAAACTTCAGGCTTTTATAAAAACACTGATATTTACTGTGTTCTCTTATGAGGGTGGGAGGAGGAAGGCATTGCCACTCTTGTCCTCTAATCCAGAAGAGTAAGCAAACCTAATTATTAAGGGAAGTTGTCTATTTTTCCTGTCTTCAAATTAATTAACACAGTCTTATTTTGTTCACAAACCTCATTAATGAGCTAATTGTTTTATTTTTCCTGCTTATCAAAAGTCAATGATAAATGACATTTGTATTACTAACCACCATATTTCAAAGTAGTAAAACACCCTTCTTCCAGGAAAATATTTTTTTCTCTATATATGGCTGAATCTAATTAGTAAAGAGACCTATAAGCAGTAACATATATTTTATATTCTCAGGAATCTGTACAAATTACAATTCTTATGGCAAACGTATGGTCCTAATCTTTATTTTATACCTGAACAGCAGCAGTGGGTTGAGAGTATCCAAAGGAATTTATTTGAAATTGTAGTATTTGTATTTTAGAAATAGTATGCTTTGAATGGATCACCTGATAAAACTTATTTTTCCTTGTTAAATTTACTTAACATTTTGTTGGAATCTATAAAACATGTTTTGGTGCAAAGGAAGTAGAGGTACAATCTGTCAGAGGCACGTGTGATGGTGGGGAAGATAGTGATTTATAGTTTTTTTCTTAAAGAGAATTCTGTTGCCATTTTACATCCACTATTAAATTCAAGTTTGTCTAAGACATTCTTAGAAAAAAGGTTTTGTGTTAGCAAGGAAAATTCTTATAGTTCACCAGATGTGCATTCTCTTTGGCTCTGTTTTTCAGGCAGAAAAAAAACCCCAGCAAATTCAGGAGAGATGAAAAAATGATAGCAACAGAGGCCAAATTCACAAAGACTGAGACTAAGACTTTTACAGACAGCAAACTATGCTGTTCTTTTATTCTGAAACCTTTAACTTCAATTTTTTTTTGTAGGGAGATTCTATGGAATCTCTTTTTAAATGCCAAACATGTATTATAAAGACAACAAACTAAGCTGCCCTTTTAGTCTGAAGCACTTATCTTTTTGTTTTTGTTTTGATGTGGAGAATTTCTGGCATCTCCTTTTTAAATGCCAAATATGTATTTAAGGTATATCTATATGCATGATCCACATAGACTGAAATTTCACTTGAGTAACCTGAAGGCCAAGAAAAAGAAACATAATGAAAGCCCTTACGTGAAAGATCTGCAAACACTGTAGAAAGAAGCATAAGTCAGGGAGAAAGAGCAGTGGACTTAATATCTGGTTGACCTGTCCCACTCACTAGGTATATGACCATGAGTATATTGCTTAACTATTCTGTGCCATAGTTTCCTCATCTGTAAAATAGGGATGAAGAGTGATGATATCTACCTCATAATGTTGTGGAGATCAAATGAGAACATGCATATGAGAGCACTTTGCAAATGGTAAATCGTAATACAAATATGTATTTAAGTATTTTTAAAAAATAAATTCCAATTTTAATTAATATTGATAATAATATATTGCTCTTCATAGAAAGGTAACCCAATGGTATCTGGATAAAGTGAAGGGGGAGACTAGACGTACATGAATTTAAATGTTCATCAGTTAACACATGTTCCTTTCAAAATCTAGGCTTTTGTATGATTTCCCTTTACTTCTTCATAGTAAAATATAAGAAACAAAGACACTCTGGTATCAGATTAGTTCAACATCAATATAGAATAATCAGCCAAGCAGGGAAATAACATCAAAACATAATTAAATCAAACACTGCATAATTAACTAGCACTAAAATATTGAAATACTGTTCTCAAAAGACACACTGTACTATCAGGACTTGATTCTAGGTATGCTTATTGGTAATTGGGTCAGAGTTGAACATTTAATTTAGTCTGCCAGCATGGGAGAATGATAAAAAGGTGGAGCAACCTCTCCAGAGTACTGAAGTCCCAGCTGGATCTATTTCCACTAGGCCCATTGAGGGTTAAAAATTCATTTGTTCCAATATTTCACTGGAGCTAGAAACTGGTTGTTTAACAGGTCCCCAGGTGTCTTTCTCTCTCTACATAGTGTATTCTTTTTGACATTTCTTTACTTCCCTATCTTGTTAAACATCTTCATTCCTTTGAGTAAATGAATAGCTGCCTCAGTATAATGGAGATCTACTGTCTTTCTCAGACTGGACCAGGCTGACAGTTTTTTTTTTCAGGCTGCTTCAGCCTTAAGAGACAGAACTAAGTGGTTTGCCTTTCATTGAGAGTAATAAGTGCTTCAGTTGTTGGTTAGTTCATCTATAACTGCTCAGGCTTTCACACTCAATCTGTCATGGATTTTAATAAATTACCCTGTTGGTTATGCACATAGAAGGAACACTTGTATTACCAATATAACAAACAAATGTAAAGGTAAATCATCACAGGTGGCAAACAGAGCTTAAACCATTTGCCCCACTATTTTCTTGCCTGTCTTGCATTTATGGAGAAATGGAGAAAATTATTATGTTTTTGTGCAGAATAGTATATAGCAGCTGTATTTCTAAAGAGATTGTTTCAATTATGTGGCATCATTTCAAAGTTTGCTTTAGATTTCAAATTATTAGAAAGTCTTTCTAAATTGTGTCTACTTTCTTGTGTTGATAAAAGGCTGATCAAATTGAAATAAACTTTTCTATAATGATGGGAACACTTGTAGTGTCCTTGAGCAACTTTATTGTGTAACTATGGTTCCCAGTGTCTCTGGACCACTTTTTTGACTATCAATGAACAATGTCCATATGGAGATGTAAATGGTTTAGGAGATTGAGCTGAATTGCACTGAGCTCTTCATTCATTCCATAGAAGTATTTTTTAAGTAGTTTATTGTCAAATTAGTTTCCATACAACATCCAGTGCTCTTCCCCACAAATGCCCTCCTCCATCACCACCACCTTTTCCCTCCCTCCCTTTCAACCCTCGGTTCGTTTTCAGTTTTCAATAGTCTCTCAAGTTTTGTGTCCCTCTCTTTCCCCAACTCTCTTTCCCGCTTCCCCTCCCCCTGGTCCTCCATTAGGTTTCTCCTGTTCTCCTGTTAGACCTATCAGTGCAAACATATGGTATCCATCCTTCTCCACCTGACTTATTTCGCTTAGCATGACACCCTCGAGGTCCATCCACTTTCCTACAAATGGCCAGATTTCATTCTTTCTCATTGCCATGTAATACTCCATTGTATATGTATATAACACATCTTCTTGATCCACTCATCAGGTGATGGACATTTAGGCTCTTTCCATGTTTTGGCTATTGTTGACATTGCCGCTATGAACATTGGGGTACATGTGCCCCTATGCATCAGCACTTCTGTATCCCTTGGTTAAATCCCTAGCAGTGCTATTGCTGGGTCATAAGGGAGTTCCATAGAAGTATTTTTAACAAAATAATTGTTATGGCTTTTTTCCTCCATGTGACTTGCCATTCCCTTTTCTTTTTTTTTCCCTTTTTTGTTTTTAGTTTATTTATTGAGAAAGGGACAGAGACAGACAGAGAGAGACTCCCAAGCAGGATTCCCAAGCTTTCAGCGTGGAGCCTGAGTCAGGGCTTGATCCCACCACTTGTCAGATCATGACCTGAGCTGAAACCGAGAATCTGAGGTTCAACCAACAGAGCTACCCTGGCACTCCTTGCCATTCTCTTTTCTAACTAGAGTATGCAAATCATGAGTTGAGAGTTCTCTTAATTGTTGTATATTTGGGATCTAGCTAATCAAGATTTTATTCTATTAGAATAATTAGCAGGGAGATAGAAGGAGAGGGAGGGGGAGGGAGGCAAGGACAGAGAGAGAGGAGAAAGAGAGATATTGAGATCATAATAATCAAAACAGTGCCCATTCTATGGGTACATTCACAAAAGGTGGAAGGTTTTTTAGGGGTGCCTGGGTGGCACAGTTGGTTGAGCAGCCGAATTCAGCTCAGGTCATGATTTCATGGTTCATGGGTTTGAGCCCCTCATCAGGCTCTGTGCTGACAGCTCTGAGCCTGCTTTGGATTCTGTGTGTCTCTCTCTGTCCCTCCCCTGCTCGTACTCTGTCCCTGTCTCTCAAAAATAAAATAAAACATTAAAAAAAGAAAGTTTTTAAAATATCCACAGATTTATCGCAGTGAACAGGAGAGAATTCAACTAGAAGCAAAATTCTACTTCCTTCATTTTACTGACTTTTGGAGGTTGTGGTAAGATGATAAATGTATATAAGAAATTTGGGATAATACCCAGAACCTATGTTATTTCAACATATTAGAGAATGGGCTATATGATTACATGACAAATTTGTATTTCCATAAAAAATATTATTTCAGGTATATATTGCTGACTATGAGCACATACAATTCATCTTGTAAAAGAATTTTCAACTGGTTGACTATCATCCTACTCATAGTTCACTGAATGTGCTCTATGGTCCATAAAAACAATGAACATTTTTACTATGCAAAACAATATTATTCTAAGGAGTCACTGCATAGCAACAACTACTTCATTTGTTGTTTATGAAATCCTCTAATCAAATTAAATGAGGCATTTTATATGCCCTGTAATTCATTTCAACCATCATACATGTTGGAGATTATATGCAAAATTCTAACTATTCTATAGGATGCTTAGTGGAGCCTATTCAAGGGCATTTTAAAGCATAGAAAAAACTTTTTAGTTTATGAACATCACAAATATAGTTTAATCAGTTAGTTATTTTCTTTATTCAGCTCAGGTGAAATCTGAGACAACTTGACATGTGTATGTTAGTCTCCTTTCAACATGCATTAACACCAAAGACTGATTTTGAATAATTCTCCAACCTGCAGTCTTTTTTGGGCAAATGTGCAGGTGTCTATATGTTTGAAAGGGCCAGAATATGAACTAGATCATGTACTAATGATAAACACCATCATAAAAAGCTAACGTTTGTTGAACGTTTTATATTCCAATCACATGACCTGCATTAACTTACTATATTAACTTACTTAATTCTGACAACAATCCAATAAAAATCCCCAAATTGCATATGAGGAAAGGGGGTTAAACACATTGTCCAATTTTGCATGGGTTCAAAGTGGCAGGCATGGGATACAAACTTAGCGATCGTGAACTTAATAACTATACTGTTAATCATGAAACCGTTCAACTCAGCAACGTCTGCATATATTATGGAGCCCCATTGCACTGAAAATATTGGTTTGTCCTTCTGTGCCCTTTAAGTTCTGTTCCATGTTTTCCCTTTTCTTAATCTCAGTGCCAAACACCTATTGCTTCCATTCCCTTAAAACTCAGGACATCCTACATCTTATGCTGATGGTTTTGGTCCCTAAATTTGCCATCTTTGAGATCAGAATAAGGTTGTTCAGGTATTTTGTTTTGTTTTGTTTATTCCCTTATTGTGTTTCAGTTCGTTGTTTGTTTAACTCAATTACTCCTTTATCTCACTGGACTCTCTTCTCTTGCTCCTCCATCTTTTTCTCATTCTTCTTTCATTTTTTTCTTTTTCCTTTTTTTACCTAAAGCTTTTATTTATTTATTTATTTATTTATTTATTTATTTATTTATTTATTTTTAAATAGTTTATTGTCAAATTGGTTTTATATAACACCCAGTGCTCTTCCCCACAAGTTGCCCTCCTCCATCACCACCACCTCTTTTCCCCTCTCCCCCTTCCCCTTCAACCTTCAGTTCATTTTCAGCATTCAATAGTCTCTCAGGTTTTGCATCCCTCTCTCTCCCCAACTCTCTTTCCCTCTTCCCCTCCCCCTGGTCCTCCATTAGGTTTCTCCTGTTCTCCTGATAGACCTATAAGTACAAACGTATGGTATCTGTCCTTCTCCACCTGACGTATTTCGCTTAGCATGACACCCTCAACGTCCATCCACTTTGCTACAAATGGCCATATGTCATTCCCTCTCATTGCCATGTAGTACTCCATTGTGTATATATACCGCATCTTCTTGATCCACTCATCAGGTGAAGGACATTTAGGCTCTTTCCATGTTTTGGCTATTGTTGACAGTGCTGCTATGAACATTGGGGTACATATGCCCCTATGCATCAGCATTTCTGTATCCCTTGGTTAAATCCCTAGCAGTGCTATTGCTGGGTCATAGGAGAGTTCTATTGATAGTTTTTTGAGGAACCTCCACACTTTTCCAGAGCAGCTGCCCCAGTTTACGTTCCCATCAACAGTGTAGGAGGGTGCCCATCTCTCCACACCCTTGCCAGCATCTATAGTCTCTTGATTTGTTCATTTTAGCCACTCTGACTGGTGTGAGGTGGTATCTCAGTGTGATTTAGATTTGTGTTTCCCTGATGATGAGTGATGTTGAGCATTGTTTCATGTGGCTGTAGGCCATCTGGATATCTTCTTTGGAGAGGTGTCTGTTTAGGTCTTCTGCCCATTTCTTCACTGGGTTATTTGTTTTTTGGGTGTGGAGTTTGGTGAGTTCCTTGTAGGTTTTGGATACTACCTCCTTGACCTCAACTACAGCAATTTCCTACTCAACACATCCCCAAAGGCAAGGGAAATGAAAGCAAAAATGAACTATTGGGACCTCATCAAGACAAAAAGCTTTTGCACTGCAAAGGAAACAATCGAGAAAACTAATAGGCAACTGACAGAATGGGAAAAGATAGTTGCAAATGCCATTTTTTTCTTTTTAAATACATTTAGAATCATGGATCCAGTTACTTCTTTTATATAGCTTTCTCTCAAACCTGCATCCCCAGCTCTAATCATTTTTATAAGCTCTTTTCTCCTAACCACTTACTATACCTGTTGTGAGCTCAGTTAGCATAAGAACAAACTCATTAGCTTTTTTACCAAACCCTTTTGACTCTCCTTTTTTTAATTTTTAGTAGTGTGAGTCAGCCTCAAAACTCAGTTGTTATTCATTCTTCTGATTCCTTTATTGCCTCAATCACCAAATCCTGTGGCTCCTTCTTTTAGAATGTATCTCACCACTAATTCTTTTGTATTCCTAGGTCCTGAATATTTTCAAGGCATCATTGTCTCTTGCTTGTAAGAGTACAATAACCCTCTAACTGGTCTCCTGGCTTCCATGGTGCTTACCCCCTTCTGTCTTTTACAATTTCATATCCTGATCACCTGTTTGCTGAGGTTAGGGTGGAGGAATACACCCATAATAAACTAGGGTTAAAACAAGTGCAAGTGGAATAGTTTGAAGTCAGGGGAGCAGGTCTTATTGTTGGTCAGTGTTCTCCAGGAAAACTTTATGAATGAGATGGAATTTAAATTTTATATCAGTAAAAAAGTCTAGGGAGGCATTTAAGATTGGAAAAACTGTGTGAATAGAAACTGGAGATGGAAATGTAAAGAAAAAGTTTAGTGACAATAGACTTGGCTGAACTAGAATATTATTGTAGGAAAAATAAAGTTGGAAATGTAGCCTGAGTTCTGATTGTATAGAGACTTGAATACCAATCAGAGAATCATATTATGTATCTTGTAAAAAATGGATAGAGACATGAAAAAATTGGCATTTCAGGAAGATGAATCTGGCAACTGTGTGCAGGGTAGATTAGTGGGAGGAGAGACCGGAGAGAGGAGGTCTGGTTAGGAGGTTTTAATAGCGTTCAGATGTGAGTTAATGAAGGCTTTTAATAGGATGGCAGTGGAAATATAACTGATGACATAGAAGGATGCAGATGTGAGAAGGATTATGGCACTAAATTTGATAATGTTCTTTGAAAGGCTGAATTTGTCCCCTTGGGGACTGGGGCAGGAGGAAGTGGGAGGGTTAGAGTGCAGATAACCAGGAGAGTATCTATCAAAATGTTCCTATCCTTTAAGCTTCTGTGCTTCCTTCCACAAAAGGACTTATCTTGAAAGAGCACTGGGAGAAAGGCACCTTGCCCTTAATAGATGCTCATACAGGATTAAGTAAAAACCACTCCATCTGGCCATGACTTTGTATGCTCTGAAGTCCTGGAGACCTAATGACTGTACTTTTAGTAAACATTTAGCATAAACTGCATGCCAATTAAATTAGCTTTTAATTTAGGGATGTATTATCTCTGCAGTGAAAGAGATCAAGAGCCTCTTGAGGATCAAAACCATGTTTTCTTTCATTGATCTGCAGCCGATCTAGTCCAGTTCTGGATGCATAGTAGTTGTTAAAAACATTTTCCTTGATGGTTTTCCTTTATTCTCTCAGGGGACTTGGATCACTCATCTTACAGGCATAGTTCACTGCCCATTATGCTGATGAGAATTACGGTTTAACTATATTATCATCTCTGAACCTCAGGTACTTACAGAGATTTTTTTCTTTTTAAAAATATTTTTTATATTTTTTTATTTTTTTAAAACTATTTTATTGTCAAATTGGTTTCCGTACAACATGCAGCGCTCTTCCGCACAAGTGCCCTCCTCCATCACCACCACCTCTTTTCCCCCCTCCCCGTTCCCCTTCAACCCTCAGTTCATTTTCAGTATTCAATAGTCTCTCAAGTTTTGCATTCCTCTCTCTCCCCAACTCTCTTTCCCTCTTCCCCTCCCCCGGTCCTCCATTAGGTTTCTCCTATTCTCCTGTTAGACCAATGAGTGCAAACATATGGTATCCATCCTTCTCTGCCTGACTTATTTCGCTGAGCATGACACCTTCAAGGTCCATCCACTTTCCTACAAATGGCCAGATTTCATTCTTTTTCATTGCCATGTAATACTCCATTGTATATATATATACCGCATCGTCTTGATCCACTCATCAGGTGAAGGACATTTAGGCTCTTTCCATGTTTTGGCTATTGTTGACAGTACTGCTATGAACATTGGGGTACATGTACTCCTATGCATCAGTAATTCTGTATCCCTTGGTTAAATCCCTAGCAGTGCTATTGCTGGTTCATAAGGGAGTTCTATGGATAGTTTTTTTGAGGAACCTCCACACTGTTTTCCAGAGCGGCAGCACCAGTTTACATTCACACCAACAGTGTAGGAGGGTGCCCGTCTCTCCACACCCTTGCCAGCATCTATAGTCTCTTGATTTGTTCATTTTAGCCACTCTGACTGGTGTGAGGTGGTATCTCAAGGTGGTTTTGATTTGTGTTTCCCTGATGATGAGTGATGTTGAGCATTGTTTCATGTGCCTGGAGGCCATTTGGATGTCCTCTTTGGAGAAGTGTCTGTTTATGTCTTCTGCCCATTTCTTCACTGGGTTATTTGCTTTTTGGGTGTGGAGTTTGGTGAGTTCCTTTTAGATTTTGGATACTAGCCCTTTATCTGATATGTCATTTGCAACTATCTTTTCCCATTCTGTCAGTTCCCTATTAGTTTTCTTGATTGTTTCTTTTGCAGTGCAGAAGCTTTTTATCTTGATGAGGTTCCAAGAGTTCAGTTTTGCTTTCATCTCCCTTGCCTTTAGGGATGTGTCGTGTAGGAAATTGCTGTGGTTGAGGTACAGGAGGTTGTTTCCTACTTTCTCCTCGAGGGTTTTGATGGTCTGGTGTCTCACATTCAGGTCCTTCAGCCATTTTGAGTTTCTTTTTGTGTATGGTGTAAGAAAGTGGTCTAGTTTCATTCTTCTCCATGCTACTGTTCCGTTCTCCCAGCACCATCTGCTAAAGAGGCAGTCATTTTGCCATCGGATACTCTTTCCTTCTTTGTCAAAAATTAATTGGCCGTACATTTGTGGGCCCAGTTCTGGGTTCTCTATTGTATTCCATTGGTCTATGTGTCTGTTTTAAAGCATACAATATGAAAATTTCAGAAGCATATAAGACTCTAAAAACATGTTCTGCCCCAGAACACCAGATCCCATGGAAATTGGAATGGGAAGAGGAAAGCCATCAGAATTACAGGATACTTTCTCTGGATCTGGCTAATTATAAGACTGGTTAATTCTCTCTCCCTCCCTCTTTCTGTAATTCTTTTTACTTATCTGAATTATTCTTCTGTGTCACTGGCTTCCTTGTGGCTCTGGCTTATGTACGGCCCACGAAGCTTCTAAACTTATGTCTCCCACGACCTTCTAACTGAGCATGCACAATTATTAGGCTCATCCTCTCAGTTTCCAAATATAAAATTGAGCGGGATGTGATTGGACCAGCTCATCTTTTCAAGCCTGACATCGTAAGTCATATCTATAGGCCAGCCTATGGAATGAAGTCATTTGTGTCAAGGGTTCACAGTGATGCACTTAGTTGTGGCTTTTTGGGGTGGGAGGTTGGTTCATGTGGACTGAAAATGGGAGTTAAAGAGCAGGAGATATATTCTAGTAAAATGTGTGGACATGTAGACAGGTATCCTGATCTGTACCAAATACATCTTCCACACTGAAATTCTACTAATCATAAAGTATCATTTCTTATTGAACAATAACAAAAAATGCTTTAATGGGTGGCATTTTATGAATTAACCCAGCAGGTGGGAGAGATTTTGTTGTTATTGTTAAAATATTAATTTTGTTGTAATTGTAAAATATACTTCAAGCTGTTGTTGCTTATCTTTTTTTAATATTAGTTTATTGTCAAATTGGTTTCCATACAACACCCAGTGCTCTTCACTACAAGTGCCCTCCTCCATTACCACCACTTCCCTTCCCTCTCCCCCTCCCCCTTCAGCCCTCCATTCATTTTCAGTATTCAATAGTCTCTCAGTTTTGCATCCCTCTCTCTCCTCAACTCTCTTTCCCCCTTCCCCTCCCCCTGGTCATCCATTAGGTTTCTCCTGTTCTCCTTTTAGACATATGAGTGCAAACATATGGTATCTGTCCTTCTCTGCCTGACTTATTTCGCTTAGCATGACACCCTCGAGGTCCATCCACTTTCCTACAAATGGCCAGATTTCATTCTTTCTCATTGCTATGTAATACTCCATTGTATATATATATACCACATCTTGTTGATCCATTCATCAGGTGATGGACATTTAGGCTCTTTCCATGATTTGGCTATTGTTTTCTTTTTTAAAAACAGTTTATTGTCAAATTGGTTTCCATATAACACCCAGTGCTCTTCCCCACAAGTGCCCTCCTCCATTACCACCACCTCCCTTCCTCCTTTTCCTCCCCCTTCAACCCTCGGTTCTTTTTCAGTATTCAATAGTCTCTCAGGTTTTGCGTCCCTCTATCTCTCCAACTATCTTTCCCCCTTCCCCTCCCCATGGTCCTCCATTAGGTTTCTCCTGTTCTCCTGTTAGACCTATGAGTGCAAACATATGGTATCTGTCCTTCTCCGCCTGACTTATTTCGCTTAGCATGACACCCTTGAGGTCCATCCACTTTGATACAAATGGCCAGATTTCATTGTTTCTCATTGCCATGTACTTATCTTTAAGGTGAATGAGTTTTAGCTTTTTTTCTTAGAAAACACCTTTAGTTTGAGAGGTGAGGATATGGACCCTTTGGGGGCTATTATCAAATAGTTTAAAAAGGCGTAAAATCATGGGGGCACTGATGGCGTTTCATGTATGGTTAGGCACTCTTTCACAACTTACTTTCGACGTTAGGCAAGGCCCCTGATAATGCATCTCAGTCTTAACATATGTAAGATTGAATTCTTGATCCTCACCTTTCCCTCATGTGCTTCTCATAACTTCTTTTCTCTCAATAAGTGGGAATCCCAATCATTTTGACTCCGGCACAAAACCTATTCTTGGCTCCTCTATTTCTACCATACTCCACAGCCAACCCATGACCCAATTCTTCAAAATATATTCCAAATTTCATCATATTCTCCATTGCTACCTTAACAGTCAAAGCTAGCATCATCTCTTACTCAGATGACTGCAAGAGCCCGTATGATTGCCTGCCTTTGGCTATATAATGAAATAGGTAGGTGGCTTGAATAGGAAAAATAACTCTAGAATCAGAGTCAGAAAATATGGGCTCTAGTTCCATCTCTTCCATTAACTAGCTGTATAAATTATGGCAACTCATTTCACCTTTCTGTAACACAAAGGGTTTCCTTCTCAGCATCGTGTTTCTCCACCATACTTCCCCCCATCATCTTGGTTTTGAATTCTCTATGGTGCTATGCAGTGGCTCTCTGGAGGAACTCTATCTTCACAGCACCCAAATGTTTTAGGCTGGTGGTTGTGGGAGAGGGAGTTGTACTATTTACAGCTCTTACTATGTACCAAGAACTTTCCCAGGCTCTTTACACATATTATTTTGATTAAATCTCTTCACAACTCTATGAAATGCATATTACTTAATTCTCATTCTGGAGATGAAACTTAGCTCTAAAGACATTAAACAACTTACTCAAGTTGTAAAGGTAATAAGAGTTAGACTACGCTTTTCCAGGCTGTCTGTAAGGGGGAACATCTATCCATTCTCTAGAGACTGAAGATTAGTGGAATGTTTTGACTATAAAGGTCTAGAGTGGAGGTGGGGAAAATGTCAAGTGCTGCCATTATTCCTTTTCAGACTGAGAAACTGAGCATTCTAGAAATCTGATCTCTTACTGAATATTCCAACCAGATGTCTTTTTCTGCCTCTATTACCAAAGAGGGAAAAAATGGAAAGATGAAAGTAAGTGACAGAAAATGGGAGAATGAGATAAGGCAGGAGTTAGGCTTGCCCTGTACCAAATCCCTCCCAGAATCTTCCTTAGGAATAAATGAATCTTTTACTAATTTGGTGGTAATAGACGGAAACGTTCTCTATCTCATAAATTTCCAAATGGGCCTTCTGGAAACATGTTGATTTTGCACAAAGACATTACTATACTGGGAGGGGAATTTTACATTCCAAGATTGGGTGGTAGAAGAGCCATTTGAGGACAGACATGTGAAGTATTTTGGGCAAATTTCTGCTCTTCATTCCACATAGGTAGCTATTTATGCTATTTTCTGCAAGCCTTGCTATGATCTCTGACATTTGACTAAACCTAATACACAAACGCAGGTAAATAATTTGCTTTCATCAAAAAATCATAGACTTTGAATTAGAAGAGACTTTAAAGTTCATATATCCCAAGCCCCTCATTTTTTGTGAGTGGAAACACACTACTTGGGTTAAGAGACTTGTTTAAAGACTATTCAGTTAATGATTATGCAGAGCTGCTATAAAGAGCCAACATACTTGCTGTTGTTTGTAATGAAAATGTTTACTTTCTCAGAACACAATCTGTTGGGCCTGACCTAGTAACTCAACCTGAGGCCCATGCTTCTTCAAACATTTGCTATTATCTAAAGTCCAAAGAAAGCCTTGACCAACTCCTGTAACCTGTGTTTCTCCTTTTCCACAAAATTGGTATTGGGGACCCATAGAACTGTTAAACTTTCTTTGCAGTCCATTTTCAAATATCTTATTCTTTCCTAGGTTTCTCATGGATGAGCCTGACTGAACTTGTTGTTTTAATGTATAATTGGTCCCTACATTCACCCCACATCCCAATACAAGCAGATATGAAAATTTTCCTGGCATCCTAGATGCATTCTATCACATTAACTTTGTCATACAACATGATAAAATTTTACGTACTTACACCACATCCAGGAATGACTCATAATTTAGAGGCAGTGCTACCACTTAAGAGTAAAATGTGAATATATATATTATTTATTTTTGAGAGACAGAGTGCAACTGAGGGAGGGGGCAGAGAGAGAGGGAGACACAGAATCGGAAGCAGGCTCCAGGCTCTGAGCTATCAGCACAGAGCCCAACACAGGGCTTGAACTCACAGACAGCATGATCATGACTTGAGCTGAAGTCGGATGCTTAACCGACTGAGGCTCCCAGGTGCTCCAAGAATAATAATGCATTTTAATTGTTGCTTTTACCTTTAGGGTATTTCCCTATTTCAATTTTGCCAGTGCTCTGAAAAGTTTCTCTGAATATATTAAATGTTCAAATATTATATATATATGTACATATACATATACATATATATATTCAGACTAGTATGTCCATCTGTCCTTAATTTCATCCTCCAAAATATGACTCATATGGAATTTAAAGCAAGCAAGCCATAAATCTAGGAGAGAAGAAGGGACAGATGGAGGGACAAAGGGGAGGAGTGTGCTGATTGAGATGGATTGATTGATTTATCTGAGATGAACAAAGAGGCATCTAGGTTTCCAAATTGTTTCCCTTTCAAACTGGAGAAGTCTACACAGTGAATTCATCCACATATGGGAAAAGGAATTCAATAGACTATCTGATGGAAAATTTATCCTCCTAGTCCAAGACATGAAAGGATTTGAAATGATCCACCTAGATTGTAAACTCTAAATGTGACCTGATAGGTACAGCACACTCCTTTTTAACTGGGCATGGTTAAAATAAGTTGCCACTTAAGTCACTAGTTTGTTTTAGAAAATATATCAACAACTGTGGTTTTTCTCATTTACTTGAATTTGAAATTGTTTTTGGGTAACAAGATACGAGACAAATGGTGTAACAAAGGTACAGTATAATTTGCTCCAGGTGAGAATGCCATAGCAAAATTATTATAGGAATATTCAAGATGCAAATATTATTTATTTGGTAGAAAGCAGAAAGACAAATTACTCAGAGACTATGTACATGTGCTTCTATAACTGCTCATAAATTATTATGCTTCATGCTAAAATTAACCCAATTGTGTATACCACATGGTTTTATTTTAAATAAGAAAAATGCAAATTGTTAGGAATTGGAAAATGTAATCTGCAAGATATAATGAATTATTAACATTGGAAAATAGTAGTTTGTATGCAACTTTTAAATTTCGTATCACTTATCTGTCAAGATCTTTATTTCATGATGGGTTTTAAGAGCATGTTGCTTGCAAAACCGCAACAGAAAAATCTGACACTGAATCTCACTAAAATATTATTTGCCATAAATTAGTTTATTATAAGGTGCATATGTCTTCGATCCTCTCCAAGGGGATTTAGTTTCTGGATGGCATAAGGTACATTCTCTTATAATATAGCTTTCCTGGCTGTGATCCTAAAAATTATGTTACTGGAGGCTTCAGCAAGCTTATCTCTACATAGCTTCTTGAACTGAGTTTTATGGTTGGAATAAACTTCCTTAGCTCAGGAATAAATGTCTCGTTATGCAACCCAGTCTATGTCCATTCACCACAAATCAAGAGTTATATAATAATATAAACTATGTAATTGTCTTACTTATGCTATAGTGGCAACAGCACTAGCCATGGAGTCAATAATAGGGCTGTAACTTATTATGTGACATGAGTAAGTTGCATAACTTCTCTAGGCCTGATTCCTAGGTAACCTGGAATAACCATGTGTCCTATCTACCACTCAGGATTTGTGAGTAAGAACTGCAAATTCAGGGAGAAATACTTTATAAATGTAGAATGGAAGGTATTTATTTTGCTGTAGTGAAGATTAATTGCTTCACAATATTATTCGGAATGTGTGTGGCCAGGAACAACTTTGGAATTTTAGGAAGCATGAAAATCAGGCAAAGAAATATTCTAGAGTGTGTCATATATACAATGGCCGTAATTGTCTGAAGAGAAAATAAACACAAGTCTCCTGACAACTATTTATGTGCTTCAAATGATATTAGATCAAATACATTTCATCCATTGTTTCATGTAACTGAATTGTGGGTTTTTAAAAATTTTTTAATTTATTTTTGAGAGACAGAGAGAAAGACAGCAAGCAGGGGAGGGTCAGAAAGAGAGGGAGACACAGAATCTGAAGCAAGATCCAGGCTCTGAGCTGTCAGCACAGAGCCTGACGCAGGGCTTGAACCCATGAACCGTGAGATCATGACCTGAGCTGAAGCCGGATGCATAACCGATTGAGCCACCCAGGCGCCCCTGAACTGTGTTTTAAAAAACACTTAACAAAGGAAACTTAAGAAGCACCCTTTTACACACTTGCAAACTCACAGTTATGAAAATGTAGACACTGTGCATAATGCTGTACATGGCAGTAGAGTTAGGCTATTTTCTTGGAGTTCCTCTAACCTTTAGATCAGGTGTAGTCAAACTATGACCAAGGGGCCAAACCTGGCTCACTGCCTATGTTTTTAAAAGATTCTATTGGAATACAGTCATGCTTAATTGTTTATATACCATTTATGGCTCCTTTCTCATTAAGGTGGTGGAGTTGAGTGTTTCCGTAGGAAGTATGGCCTACAAAGTTGAAAATAATTATTATCATTATTAGGCTCTTTACAGAGACAGTTGTCTGGCTCCTTCTCTATACATTTCAGAAAAGACTGCTCAAAAAGTACCCCCATACACACACCTGTCCCATGAAATACACTCTTTTCCTATGAGGTGCACCACGATTTTGGAGACTTATTTTTACCCAATGAAAGAAGCTACAAGGATCAGATGACATGGCTCTTGCTTCTGATTTTGGTTCCTTCAAATTATCTTTCCAACTTTCCCTGTATAACCAATAAGAATACTAATTGGAGTTCCCTGACAAGTTCAGAAGGTTTTGTTTGATACAAGTATTGTAGGGAGGTAAACCATGTGTTATAGAAACTTCAATATGTCTTTGCTAATATATAATGCATATTTCACATTGAGTTAGCAGAACCTGCAAGCATAATACACAATAAATACCCTCTATGCTTTCTACCCTGATCTCTGGAAACTCTTATCATTTCTGGATCCCTAAGTCTTGCAGGTCCAAATCATTCCTAAGAAGGTGGCCATTTCAGGCTCAGGAAAGGGAAGAATGGTTCACCGTCAGGTTTGGTCCAAAGTAAGAAGGGACTGGTATAAGGTCTTTTCCTATTTGCATTTATCCATCACATCTCTGGGCTCTATTTAAGGGCCTGTCATTGCATTAAGAATCCCAACAACTCAACTTTGTTCTAAAGATGGGAATTAAAAGAATTCTTCCAAAAAGTATCAAACTCTATACAAGGTATCTGGAAAGCTGATGAATTAGACATTAGTTGTGGGCCTCTTGGGTGGCTCAGTCAGTTAAGCATCTTACTCAATTTGGGATCAGGGCATGATCTTACTGTTTGTAAGTTCAAGTCCAGCATCAGGCTCCATCTGACAATGTAGAGACTGCTTGGGATCCTCTCTACCCCTCTTTCTCTGCCATTTCCCATGTGCAAGCGCTCTCTTTATCTCTCAAAATAAATAAATAAACTCAAAAATAACATTTGTTGTAATAAGTTAAGGACATTCACGTGTTCCTCTCAACAGCTGAAGCTGATGAAGAATAACCTAGAAGATTTAAAATGCTTTTGAAAAACAAAACAGAAATCGTGTATTATACTGGAATTCACTAATCAGGAGCTGATAGCAGATTGCCCAATACCAGGCTGTGCCTTAGAAGCAATGATTGATCAAATTCTCATAACCTTCTTTGATCTCCAAGTATTTGTGGTCTTTCCAAAATTTTTCTTGTGGTTGATTTCAAGTTTCATAGCATTAGGGCTTTAAAATATGCATGGTATGATCTTGATCGTTTTATACTTGTTAAGGGCTGATTTGTGACCCAGTATGTGATCTGTTCTGGAGAATGTTCCATGTGCACTCAAGAATGTGTATTCTGATACTTTAGGATGAAATGTTCTGAATATATCTGTTAAGTCCATCCAGTACAGGTTGTCATTCAAAGCCATTGTTTACTTGTTGATTTTCTGCTTAGATGATATATCCATTGCTGTAAGTGGGTATTAAAGTCTTCTACTATTATGGTATTGTTATCAATGAGTTTATGTTTGTGATTAATTGATTTATACATTTGGGTGCTTCCAAGTTGGTGGCATGGATATTTATAATTGTTAGATCTTCTTGGTGGATAGACCTCTTAATTATGATGTAATTCCCTCCTTCATCTCTGGTTACAGTCTTTGTTTAAAAATCTAGTTTGTTTGAGGGGCACCTGGGTGGCATTGATTGTATTTCTGACTCCTGATTTCAGCTTGGGTCATGATCTCACAGTTCATGGGTTCAAGCCCCACACTGGGCTCTGTGCCAGCAGCACAAAGCCTGCTTGGTTGGGATTCTTTGTCTCCCTCTCTCTCTGTCCCTCCCCCCTCTCTAAATAAGTAAATAAACAATTTAAAAAATAAAATAAAATCTAGTTTGTCTGATATAAGAATGGCTATTTTGGCTTTCTTTTGATGTCCCTTAGCATGATAGATGGTTCTCTATCCCTTTACTTTCAATCTGCATGTGTCCTAGGTCTAAAATGAGTCTCCTGTAGGCAGGATATAGATGAGTCTTGTTTTTTTATTATCTATTCTGAAACTTCATGTCTTTTCAATGGAGCATTTAGTACATTTAAATTTAGAGTGGTTATTGAAAGATGAATTTAGTGGTATTGCCTGTAGAATTGGTATTTCTGGTGATGTTTTCTGTTCCTTTCTAGTCTTTGTTGCTTTTGGTCTTTTTTTGTTTGTTTGTTTTGCTTTGTTTTTTTCTCCACTCAGAGTTCCCCTTAACATTTCATGTAGGCCTCATTTAGTGGTCATGGAACTCCTTTAGTTTTTGTTTGTCTGGGAAAACTCTTTATCACTCCTTCTATTCTGAATGACAGCCTTGCTGGATAAGGAATTCTTGGCTGCATACTTTTATAATTCAGCACGCTGAAAATATCTTTCCACTCCTTTCTGGTCTGCCAAATTTCTGGGGACAGATCTGATGTGAACCTGATCTGTCTTCCTTGTAGGTTAAGGACTTTTATCCCTTGATGTTTTCATGATTCTCTCCTTGTTTGTGTATTTTTTGAATTTGATTATGATATGTCTTAATGATGGTCAATTTTTGTTGATTCTATTGGGACGTCTATGTGCTTGTTGGATTTTCATGTCTGTGTCTTTCCCCAAATTTGGAAAGTTTTCAGCTATAATTTGTTCACAGAAATCTTCTGCCCCTTTTTCTCTCTCTTCATCTCCTGGGACTCCTAATACAAAAGCTATTTTTCTTTAGTAAGTCGCTGAGTTCTCTGTTTGTACCATGATCTTTTGCCTTTGTTTTTCCCTTTTTTTTCTGCTTCATTATTTTCCATAATTTTATCTTCTATATCATTGATTCACCTCTCTGCCATCCTTGCCATCATGGCATCCATTCAAGATTTATCTCAGTTATAGCATTTTCAATTTATGCCTAACCACTTTTTATTTCATTTATCTCTGCAAAGAGGGATTCTCTGGTGTCTTCTATGCTATTTTTCAACCGCAGCTAGTACTCTTATAGTTGTGCTTTTAAATTCCAGTTCAGACATCTTACTTATATGTCTGTTGATTAAATCTATGGACATATTTTCTTCCTATTCTCTATTTTAGGGTGAATACCTACATCTTCTCATTTTGGAGAAAGAAAGAAATAATAAAATTTAAAAAAATTAAAGCAAAACAAAATCAAATAAGGGAAGCTCAATTCTAAGTGTGTTTCAGACTGGTTGTTGAGAGAAGCTTGAAAGAAAACAGAAAAAACAGAAAGAAGAAAAAAGTTAAAATTTCTTTTTTAATTTTTAAAAATTATATATATATAATTTTTAATTTGTATATATATATATCTATATATAAAGCTTAGTGTTAAATTGGTTTCCATATAACACCCAGTGCTCTTCCCCACAAGTGCCCTCCTCCATTCCTCCATGACTATCATCCCCACCCACTCCCCCTTCAGCCCTCAGTTCATTTTCAGTATTCAAGAGTCTCTCATGATTTGCCTTCCTTCCTTCCTCCTTTCCTCTCCCTAACTCTTTTTCCTCCTCCCCCTCTCCATGGTCCTTTGTTACATTTCTACTGTTACACCTATGAGTGCAAACATATGGTATCTGTCCTTCTCCACCTGACTTATTTCGCTTAGCATGACACCCTTGAGGTCCATCCACTTTCCTACAAATGGCCAGATTTCATTCTTTCTCATTGCCATATAGTATTCCATTGTATAGACAAACCCCATCTTCTTGATCAATTCATCATTTGATGGACATTTAGGCTCTTTCCATGATTTGGCAATTGTTGACAGTGCTGCTATGAACATTGGGGTATATGTATCCCTATACATCAGCACTTCTGTATCCCTGGGTTAAATCCCCAGCGATGACGTTATTGGGTCATAGGAGAGGTCTACTGATAATTTTTTGAGGAACCTCCACACTGGTTTCCAGAGTGACTGTACCAGTTTACATTCCTTTTAACAGTGAAAGATTGTGCCTGTTTCTCCACATCCTCGTCAGCATCTATAGTTTCTTTATTTGTTCCTTTTAGCCACTCATGTGTGAGGTGGTATCACAGTGTGGTTTTGAATTGTATTTCCCTGATGATGAGTGATGCTGAGCATCGTTTCATGTGTCTGTTGCCATATGGATGTCTTCTTTGGAGAAGTATCTATTCATGTCTTCTGCCCATTTCTTCACTGGATTATTCATTTTTCGAATGTGCAGCTTGATGTGTTCCTTGTAGATTTGGGATACTAGTCCTTTATCTGATATGTCATTTGCAACTATCTTTCCCCATTCTGCTGGTTGCCTATTAGTTTTCATGATCGTTTCCTTTACAATGCAGAAGCTTTTCATCTTGATGTGGTGCCAATAGTTCATTTTGGTTCTTGATTCTTTTACCTTTGGGGATGTGTCAAGTAGGAAATTGCTGTGATTGAGGTCAAGGAAGCTATTTTCTGCTTTCTCCTTGAGGGTTTTTATGGTTTCCTGTCTCACATTCAGGTCCTTCAGTCATTCTGAGTTTATTTTTGTGTATGGTGTAAGAAAGTGGTCTAGTTTCATTCTTCTGCATGTTGCTGTCCAGTTCTCCTAGCACCCCCTGCTAAAGAGGCTGTCTTTTTTCCATTGGATACACTTTCCTGTTTTGTCAAAGATTAATTTGCTGTACATTTGTGGGCCTAGTAATGGGTTCTCTATTATGTTCCTTTGGGCTATGTGTCTGTTTTTGTGCCAATATTGTACTGTCTTAATGGTGACAGTTTGGAGTAGGGGCTAAAGTCGGGAATTGTGATGTCTCCCGTTTTGGTTTTCTTCTTCAATATGACTTTGGCTATTTGAGTTTTTTGTAGTTCCATATGAATTTTAAGATAATTTGTTCTAGCTTTTAGAAGAATACTGGTGCAATTTTGAATGGGATTGCATTGAATGTGTAGACTGCTTTGTGTGGTAATGTCATTGTAATAATATTTATTCTTCTGATCCATGAGCATGGAATGTTTTCACATTTCTTTGTGTCTTCTTCAATTTCCTTCATAAGTTTTCTATAGTTTTCATTGTATAGGTCCTTTACATCTTTGGTTATGTTTATTCCTAGGTATTTTATGGTTTTTTGTGCAATTGTGAATGGGATCCATTTCTTGATTTCTCTTTCTGTTGCTTCATTATTGTTGTATAAAAGACAAATGATTTCTGTACATTGATTTTGTACCTTGTGAGTTTGCTGAATTCATGGATCAGTTCTAGTAGACTTCTGATGGAGTCGATTGGGTTTTCCATGTAGAGTATCATGTCATCTGCAAAAAGTGAAAGTTTGACTTTGGCTTCCTAGCCTGGATTGAATAGGGGGATGGGGCTTTTTCTCTTGGTGCCGCCTAAGATTGGCATTGCCACTGCCAGAGATGAGGTGCGCTCCCACTGGTGGCTGGCCTCCCAGCCGCAATAGAGCAGGGAGAGGGCACTGTTTTTTCCAGTGACTTCCGGGGTCAGCATGGATGCCCGGGAGCCCAAGGAAGAATTCGCCAGCTATATGGGACGGGTTTCTCTCCCCACACCCAGGGGCTATATATGGGGTGACAATATCTCTCTTTTTCTTGGGCTAAATTCTTTATCTCTTTTCTAGAGACAGTATTATGAGTGTTTTCAGTCTCTCTTTCTCTTCCCCTTGTTTCTCTGGGGCTCTGCATGCTCTCCCTGTGTTGGGCTGGGGCTCCCACCTCTCTGTACCTCTGGAGCCGGCCCATTTTTTAATTTCCCCATTTCGCTCAGGCATATTTGAGGTTGTCTTCTTTCTGGAGTCTTTGTGTTCTCCTCCCTTTCTTGCAGATCAGGTATTGATGCTTCAGTCCTTCTCAGTTTGATAGATGTGGGCCAACAGAGATTACAGAGCTCCCTACTTCTCCACCATTTTGCCTCTCTCTGAAAAAAGTTAAAATTTAAATTAAAAAAATAAATAATAGAATAAGGAAAATAGAACAAAAACGTAAAATAATAAAATAATTTGCTCTTTCTGTATCCAAGAAAGAGAAAGAAAAGTCAGGAAAAAGGAAACAATTTAAGCAAAAACAGAAGAAAAGAAAATGAACAAATAAATAAATCAACAAACAGAATAAAACCCGGAAGAAATTACATCCAGTTTCCCCTAGAACTGGAACTTTGAAGCACACTATTGTCCATAAACTAAACAGGTGGAAGGAATATGTGCTGGTCTTCTGGGGGATGTGTCTGGAGGGTACAGGTTAGGTCTTTGTATAGTGTCTCCATTCTCCACTTGGTGGTTCTGTTTAGTTCACTGGGATCGATTCCTGTGTGCCCACATGTGTGCGTACCAACAGGCTAGAGGTGAAAATGGCTTCACCCAACTCTCTAGTATCTGGTATGGGAATTTTGTACCCTCACAGAAATGCAAACAGGCACCTCTTCTTTGTCTCAGGCTTCTGTCTGCACCATGCTTTTACCCTGTCTGTGTTCAAAATTTCTGCCTGCCAGGTGGTACCTCCCTCCAGAGATTTTTCTGAGATTGGAATGTGTTTCAAATCCCCACACCTCAGAGATCCCTTGGCTTGGACCCATGCTGATTCTCTGGGGGAGGGTCTTGCTGAGCACTGGCCAGATTCCAGCTTGTCCCAGAAAATGTTCATGCAATTGCACAGTGGCAGATGCTCAGATTATAGTAAATCACAACATACAGCCAGCGCCAGGTTTTGCTGCACTCTTGCATCTTTGTTCCAATATCAGTAAGTGTGGCAGCTCTCTGGGGTCCACTAGGACTTTTGCCCACTGGGAAGCTGTATGACCTCTACCAAATGCACTTCAAGCAGGGGAACTGCTTATCCCGGTTTTGCACACAGAGCTCTCAGACCTTGCTGCCTACTCCTGGGGATTTACCCTACTTCCTCAACAGAGCACTGCCAAGCATTGAGCTCCAAACCTTCACACTGTGGACTCCACTGTTTATACACTGGTGGTATTGAACCCTTCTCCTTTCTCCCTGTCAGTGGTTTTGGGGAACAGATTTCTTGTCCAGTTCTCTGCAAGTGTTCTCTCTCTCTCTCTCTCTCTCTCTCTCTCTCTCTCTCTCTCTCTCCCTCTCTCTCCAGCTACTTTTGGGGAGACTGGTTTTCTCACACCATCCTGATGTGCTATACTCTACCCCTTTTTCTTTCTCTCTCTGTCCTTTCTTCACAATAATGTCTCCCTGCCCTCTGTGGCTCTTTGTTTTTCTCTCCCCAATTCACCTCTCTACACTGTGTACCTGTCAAGTTCTCTGGTTCAAAGTATGCATATCATTACATTAATTCTCAGATCAATTTCCTAGATGTTCAAAATATTTTCATGCTGATCTAGCTGCATTTCAGGGATGAGACAAGTTCAGAGTCCTCCTACTACTCTGCCATCTTAACTCTGTCTCTCATATCTTTCTTTGTATATGAAGTGCTGGTATGATTGAAATTGGCCTGAACTGATCCCCAAGCTTCCCTTTTTTGATTATGTATAAATGTGTCCAGGGTGACCAATTTTTCCTGTTTTTCCCAGGCCTTTTCTGGTATTAAAACTGAAAGTCCCATTTTCTGAGAAAACATTCAGTCTCAAACTGAGACAAGTTGGTCACCCCAGATTTGACTATTGAATAAAATAAAAGACTCAACGCTAGATACTCTGCAAAGTAATGTGGAAAAGATAGGCGATCAAATGCCAACTAGTGGCAGAAGTGAGATCTGCTAAGAAGAAAAATGAACAGGGCATGGGCGGCAGCTCTACTGGGTTACTACAATGGGTAACATGCTACAGGGACTCAGTGGCTTAATCACATCCTCTTTTAAGTACTTTAAGTACTATCTCTGTTATGGATTGGCACTCTAGCATAATGCTTACAACCTTGGTTTTGGGAATAGTACAGTGTGGGTTTAAGTCTTGGCTCTACCACTTATAAGCTGTGTGACTTTGAATGGATTATTTAACCTCTCTCTGTCTTAATTTTGCTATCTGAAAATAAGGGTACTAATAATAACTACCTTGTAGGTCTTAGGTAAATACTAAACAAGTCATTACAAAGCACTTAAAACAGTATTGAACTTAGTATTCATTGTGTTAGCTAGTATTATGATATCTTCCTATCTTTCTTCTTCTTTGAACATTCACTGTCATGTGGGTGTCTCATAGCACCTCTAACTTAATGTGTTTAAACCTGAACTCCACATGCTTTTTTCCAACTGCTTCCCCTTCTGTGTTGGCTGTCTTATTGAAGGAAAAAAGTTATCTGAGCTAGAAACCTTGGAGCATTCTTGATTCCTTCCCCTTTTTCACCCTCTACATCCAGGCAATGATACTTTATAGTCCCTAAATATCTAATACTGGCTATTCACTCATCCTTTGATTTACATATTCTCCATTTATTATAAAATATTTATTGAGTGTCATCCATTGTGCAGTAAAATTTGGGAGCTTTGTAGCACTGTCAACCAAGCAGAAACTGGGGTGTCACTAACTACTCCTATTCCTCTTTCTACAAGCCCAAACTTTCTACCTGTTTAGCATTGATTATATTCATCCTCTTCATTCTCTTTGCTACCAGCTTGATTCATCTTCATAACATTTTTTACCTGAACTATGGTAATAATTTAATAAATGACCTCTATGCTTCCACTATTGACCCCTTACAATCTTTGCTAAATAATACTACCAGAATTATTGCTGTACACAACTATTATAAAGATCCTTCAATGGCTTCATATACCTTTCAAAATAATTTTCAAATTTCTTAGCTTACTATAAAAAGCCTCTTTATGATCTGTCTCTTACTTACCCTGCTAGAATCATCTCCTGACGTTTACCCATATGTTTTACCCATTTGAAGCTACTTATAATTTCCTGAACATGTTACATTGTTTCAGGCCTCTATGACCTCATATGTGTGGTTTTCTCTACTTGGAATGCCCTTTCTTCTGTATTCATCTAGCTATTGGCTCCTCATTCTTGAAAAGTTAGTTCAGCATTCACCAACTCTGCAAACCCTCTTTAACCTCCCAATCTGGCTTAGTAGTTTCCATGACACTTCTTTCCTCTATGGTACCACAATGAAGAGGCAGGATGCTTAATGGTTAAAATAATGGTCTTAGGATCTGTCTACCTGGATTTGAATGTTGATTCTAATTACTGGCAATGTGGATTTTGGCAGGTTACTTAACTCTCAGTGTCCTTATTTGCAAATTGGGAGAAATAATAATAAAAAAACCTACCTCAAGGGGTTGTGGTGAGGATTAAATGAGTTAATTCATGTAAAATATTTAGAATAGTGCTTGGTACATGGTAAACTCTTTGTGTTGCTTATTAACATCATTGTCACCATAGCTGTTTATTTAATAATCCCAATAGACTATAAGCTTCCTCAGAGCAAGGACGATGTATGACTTGACAGTGTAGCTCCAGGGCTTACGCTATTGTCTGACATACAGGTGCATTTACTGAGCTCAATAAATGCTTGTGAATGAATAATAAAAATAAGTGAAATTTAAAAATAGAGAACTGAAATTTCTTACCCCACCAAAAAGAATTAACATCTAAACCCACTAAGTTTTATTTAGTCTCATATACCCTGGAAGAGGCAGGGGGCTAATGGCTGCCAATCGGCTTTCTTTTTGCATACACAATATCTATTATGCTATCGGGGGAACATATGCGGGCTTAACTCTGTTTTCAAATTCCAGAGATTTTTCCCTTTATTATTGCTTTCAAACTTGGGAAAATAATCAAATAATGACACCATCCTTTATTCCAAAAGTGAGGTCCTAGGAAATCATAAAGGGAAAAACAAGTGGAAAGCCTTCTTAATCTTGGAGCTAACTGAGCTCCATTCTGCTCATTCTAGACACTTGGAGAGATGATTTCAAGAATTTGCCAGATCCAGATTAATCAGAAAGGACATGAGCTGGGATGACTGACAGCACAGTAAGAATATCTTTGCTTCACAGAAAAGGAGACAGGTTCACCTTGATTTGAGACTGTACAGTTACACAAGAGAAGCCTTCTTGATGACACTTTTAATGAGGCATGGGGAGGGATCTACTATTTGACTTGCAAATCTTCTATAATCAAGACTTAGTCCAAACTCACTGCATTTTTAAAAAATGCCAACAGATGTTCAAGTCTTATTATGAATTATTATTTTATTTCTGTTTCTTTTTGTCATCATTGCTACACTGTGGGATTTGATCTTGACTTTCTTCAGCCAGATAACTAGGCAAGCTAGGTTTAATGCTCCAACTTCTCTCACCTCTTATCTAAACCTACAATCAAGGAGTCCCAGATTACTAACTGTAGCATGAGATAGCTGTTTGAACTCTGATATTCAGAGATAATGAGGTGGTGGGAAAAGTTGGCCTAGCACCCTGTGATGAAAAGATGGGAGTATTTATCATTTTATGACCAACAATTTTGCTGGACCTCTCAATGGGTCTCTTCCTAAGGAATGATTTCCTAGCTCTGTAAGCTTATATAGGATGAAATAAAAATTTCAGGACATAACCTTATTTTTATTTGGTCAGTTTTATTTTTCCTTCTTTAGATCTGCTTCTCATGGGCTTGCCTGGCTACAACTATACCCTCTTGAGCTGTCATGAATAGTGGCAAAAACCTCTAGTTGATTTGGTTGATTCATTCTAGTGGTCAGTCACTTTAACAGGAGATGACAAACACAATTCTGTGAAAGCTGCTCTGGGGTTGGGAGACGCCTGGGTGGCTCATTCTGTTAGGCGACCGATCAGCTCAAGTCATGATTGTGAGGTTCGTGAATTCAATCTCCGCATCAAGCTTGCTATTATCAGTACAGAGCAAGCTTCAGATCCTCTGTCCCCATCTTTCTCTCACCATCCCCCACTCATGTTCACTGTCTTTCTCTCCTCTCTCAAAAATAAATAAACATAAAAAAAAAAGAAAGCTGCTTTGGGAGAGTTGTAGATAGAACTGAGCATGGCACCATCCCACCCTATTCTTTTGATCCTCCCCCCACACACACCATCATAGCAGCTCCCAAAAAGTCTTGCCTGCAGTAGAAGTGGGGGCAGCTTCATTACAAATCTGTAAAAGTGGGGAAGTGTGTCTTCAGGACAAGCAGTGAAAGGACATGTACTTTGGAGTCAGGACACTGTTTTGCCATTTTATTATTGCTATTAGTAGTGGTATTAGAGTGTATAGGGTGATTACTAGGCACCAAGGTCTATGCTGGGTCCTTTATATAATTTACATTTAATTTTTTGATGACCCAGAAGAAAGGTACTATTATAATATCCATATTATATATGGGGAAACTTAGGCACAGAAAGTTTATCCTATTTGCCCAAAGTCATACAGTCACAATCAATAGCAGATTCTGCATTCAAACATAGGTATGTCTAATTCCACTTCCTAAATTCTTCATATTTTTCTTCTTCTGCTTCTTAAGAAAACGTGATCATGGCCAAGGAATATAATTCCAAGTTTCCCAACCATTGTGCCACAGATAGGCTACAAGGGTGCCAATACATTCAATCTTCAGCTCTTGAGTGGCCTGTGAAACCTGGGATAGCCAGTTACTTTTAGCCACTAGAAACCTTGTCATTCATCACAATAGGCAAATATATTTTATTATGTTCTACATGTACAATGACATGAAAAAGTTGAAGCAGTACTATTTAACTTCTGTTAACTTCAGTGTCATCATTTATAATGTTGGATTAATCATATTTATTTGCTTGGGTTTTGATGGGGATTAAATGAGATAATGTACATAAGTCACTGCATTACTCAGGGTTTTCCAGAGAATATTTATCTATCATTAATCTGTCTATCTATCTATCTGTCTATCATCTATCCATCTGCAGATTGTCCCTATGTATATAATGAGATTTATTATAAATAATTGGCTCATGCAATTATGGAGTATGATAAATACGAACTTCAGCAGTCAGCAAGGTGGAGACCCAAGAGAACTAATGGTATAAGTACCAGTCCAATTGCCACCAGGCTTGGCCCAGGAAAAGCTGATGTTTCAGTTTGAGTCCAAAGGCATGAAAAAAAAATGTCCCAGCACAAAGCATTCAAGCAGGAGGACATTCTCTCTTACTCAGGGGAAAGTCCTTTTGTGCTATTTTGGCCTTTGACTGACTGGATGAGGTCCACCCACATGAGGAAGGACAATTTGTTTTACTCAGTCTACTGATTCAAATTTTATTCTCATCCAGAAACTCCTTTATAGACCCACTAGAGTAATGTTTGACCAAATGTCTGGGCACTCTGTGGCCCAGTCGAGTTGGCACATAAAATTGACCATCATTGTCAACTGTCATGATATCTGTCATGTGGTATGGGCTTCATAAAAGATTCCTCCCTTCAAGGAGTAATGAGTTATTGAGAAAAAGGAATATATGGTCACATATAATAATAATTCTACTAGGAGGTTTGCACTTTTCCTAGGGAGCAAGATATCTAATTCAGTAAAACTGCATGATTCCCCAAGACTGTAAAAGTGACACAAAGTAGGTCAACCCAGGTAAATCCTTTTGGTTAGGAAGCCTTTTAGTGTCTCTCAAACTGAACAAGATCTGGTGGATGACAGTGGTGGGAGGGTGGGTTCTGATTCTTCTTCCTATAAATTGAGCTGGTTGCTGGGCACAGTTAGGAACATCAATAGACTTTATACACTGCAGCTTTAAAAGTCACCAGACATCAATGAGCTGTCCACTTCAGGTCCCCTCTCCCAGCTACCTCATAATATTGAAGTCAATGACATAAAGGACAAAAATTATGTAGCCACAGCTTCTTCCGTGTTACAAATTGTTTTCATTTAGCTTGCTAATAATGACCCCAACCAAAGAAATACATAACAAAAGGAGACAGTTGTTTTGAATCTTTTGTATTTGTCACTGCAAAGCAGCACACAAATATCATGATAATTGCAAAAAAAATTATAAAGAAGTCTATTAAAGTATTTATAATATCTTAAGAGGAGATTATAAGGATAATGAGTTAAATTATGATTGCCAGGGTGAATTGAATTAATACTACTGATATTATACATGATTTCTAATGATGTAAGTTGTCATTTCTAATGTTAAACATTATTTCCAATATCATAAATTACATTACAGATAAGAATGATCACTGCTAAAGTAATAAATCAAATTGTATTTACTATCTTCACTATTAAAAATAATACTGAGTGCTTACTACATGTTAGATACTCTGTGTTCTATGTGCCTGATCTGTATTCGTCATCAAATTCTCACAAGATCTTATGAGGTAGGCCCAGATATTATCTATGTTTTGCGGATATAGAAACTGAAGCCCAGAGATGTTGAAATGAGTTCCCCAAGAAAACACAAGTAGGGAATTGAGGAGTGGTACCTGAGCCTAGTTTTGAGGTCCAAATCCTTAACCCCATGCTATACTCCCTATAAAAATTTTTTTCTAGTCTTCCTAGTATCTAATTCTGTTTGAAAATTTGTTGGAATTAGGAAAAAAAATAGTGCAAAGCATCTAAGAAGACTTGGCCAGCTTTGGATGAAGGCCAGCTCCTTTTTTAAAAATTTTTTTTACTTGGAGTGGGGTTTGGAGAAGTCTCATATCATTAACCAAGGCACAGCTGGAGCCTGGAGCCTGGGCCTGTAGTCCTGGGTTTAGCAAGGCAACAGACAGGGCGTGATGTTAAGCTCATATTTTTGGGGGGGAAATGTTGAGCCAGCAGTACAGAAGTAAAAGAGACAGGGGGACTTAAAAAAGAAAATTCAGATTTCAGAGAGGTCTAAGACCCTCTCTCAGGTCCCACCTCTGCTGAAGAAAGGATGTTTAACTCTCCTGGGAATTCATCTTCTTGACCCCAGAATTCAAACCATCTGACAATGGCATCTCTAGAGGCAGACCACACTCCCAACAGGTGTAAGGATACAGGTCTGAATCAAACTGACTTTGATCTTGAAGGCCTAAGTGTCAGCTTCTCAGACAACCCTTGTAACACCCAACCAGGAAAGACTAGCTAACACCTTTAACATTTCTAAGGGCGGGCCTAAAGATGGAGGTTAAGACTAGTCACGCCCTACGTGAGGGTCCTGGGCCCACTCTGTGACTGGCCAATATTCTAAAGGTTGTAATTGGCTCCCACTATGTATTGTTAAAATTACTGCCAGTATTGATGGGGATAGGGATTGGATCGCTGTGCCTGTGTCGCCATTTCCTGTAATGCCCACTCCCTAAAAATGCCCCTACCCCACCATGCTTGGGGCTCTCTCCACATGGATCCAGTGTGTTGGTGGAGTCTGTGAGCCCAAGCTTATATAAGCCCGTAATAAAGCCCTTTGCTTTTGCATGTGTGACTCGGTCTCCCAGGTAGTCTCTGGTTTTTGGGGGCGATATTGGAAACTTGGGTATTACACAGGTATCCCCAGACTGCCCCTACAGCCTGTGACTAAGACCTCTGGGGCTCATGGTGGGAGAAGGTTTCCAGGGGGAGTTCCCCTGGAATCACCCACATCTGATATGCTTTATAAGGTCTGTGGATGTGAATGCAGAAGACACACATACCACCACAAATGGTTGCATACAGGAATAGAAGGAACAGGACTGCAAAATCCAGGAAGAAGGTGAAACTGCTGCTAGGTGGTAGAGACAACAGGGCTCCAGCAGGCTAGTTTGCTCCCCATCTTCCCTTTGTTCTCACTCCCCATATCCCTGCAGCATAGAGGATAAAGCTAGGTTTGTATTTTGAAGGATCATTTTTTTTGCATGGCCTTGGCTTTTTTTTTTTGGGAGAAAGGTGATCTAGCCTCCATTATACATTAGGAAACATATCAGGGGATATTGGTCCTGATATCCCCATTTGCTGTCATTTAGGCTGCATGCCTCCTAAGCTCAGTGCTATCTAAAATGGTCAAAACCTCTGTGTGTCCCTATTTGTGAATGTGACCAGAGGAGACCCTGTTGTCCAGAACCTCTGATCTTTACCATAACTAACCTGGCCCACCTTCCTGCTTATGTCTGCCTTGAACATACAGACCTCGAAGGGTAGAGGCTAGTGCTGTAGGGACCAGGGAAGACCTCTCCACAGCCATCACCACTGCAGGTGATTCATGCTTCAGAAAATTTTTCTAAAGAATTCACAATGTGACAGAGTCAAATCCCAGACCTCTCTAGATCCAGCCCCTTCTCTGGTTTAGCGTTCAGACTCAGGATGGGGTGAAAATAGAACAGTTGAAAAAGAATAGCACCAAGAATGTGCGTAGTGGATAAAAGAAAAGGAAGAGGATTTGTCAATGGTGGGAGGTGTTGTCAGACGGGATATTTTTGGTAAATTTTATTGAGTATAACTGTTGTGGAAAACCTGTACTGCTACATATCTTACTGGTTATGCCAAGAATGCAAGGCCCTGACTGTTCTTTAGCTGAGCCATTTCTCAGGGTTGTGATTGCAGCATGCAACCTTGAGGGATGAGGTAATGTTTCTCATGGGACAAAGAGTGGTCTTGTTTAATGCTTGTTACCAATTGATAGGTTCTCCACACTTAGCGTTTGACTCCTGTCAAACCCAGACTACTCTGTGTTGTTCCTGTCAGATTAGAGAGACATGGAGATTGTATGAAAACAGTGTTCATGCTGCTAGCTGTCTTGAAAGTAACTGCATCCCTTGTTTCGGACCTGGAAGTCTTATTCTTCCACCAGCATCCATGAAACAGGATAACTTATTAGCTTGTAAGTAGGGTAAAATAAAATCTCAGATGTAGCAATAACTTATACAGAAAAATCTGCATATTCCAGATGCACAGCTTGAGAAATTTTTGAAAGGGAACACATCTATGACCAGATCAATAAATGGAATCTGACCAGTACATCAGAACAGCCAGGAGCTGATGATCTCAGCAAGACTGAGGATCTTAGGGAAGAAAATCATCTTCAGAAATGGAACAAGTCCTGGGGAGTCTGTAGTCAGATGTGAAGCTGACAGTTGGAATCCATTAGAATCTTGTCACATTTCCCAGGCCTCATGAGTAGGCAGCTGGTCATGAAAGCATCCACCCACAGGCACCAAGCATCAATGATTTTGGAGCAGGAGGTTGGGCAAAAGAGGCAGGGCAGTACCAGTAGGTAGAAGGGGGACTGTATTCCCCCTCACACTTCCTCCCTTCCTCCTCTATCCTCAGAAGAGACTAGAAAGAGAAAAGGGACCAGGGACAGCTGGAAGTCACAGGGAGCAGTCCTTGAGGCTGCCGAAACACCTGGGAAGGACACATTTACAGAACTGTCACACCCTTTCAAGGAGACCCTACCTCAGCTATGGTTGAACACAAGTACACCATATTGCATTTTTGAGAACTGCATATTCCCAACCCTCAAAGACCCTGGAGAGAGTCAGCACAGTGCACCCATCAACAAGGACACCCTGTGGTCTGCCAGCCGTGAGCACCAGAAGGCCAGGATGCCCTGGGGCAAAGGGAGAATCAGCTGTGCTTGGGAGTGCTGGGGGGAGAGTTGGGGAAACCTGACAAACAAAATGCATGTGGAGAAGACTTGTGGGTAAAGAGTTTGAGCAGAGCAAAGGCAGAAAGGGCAAAAAGCTGGGGACATTACCTTTTGGACAAAACCAGTCATCCTCCTGGATGGACAAAGAGAAAAACAAATGTGTGAGTTCTCCTCAGGGTCCTGATTATCTGTGAAAGGAGAAGGAAAGGGGTGGAGATTAAGAAATTACATTAGTTTTCTACTGTTGCCATCATAGACTGCCACAAATTTCATATGTTAAAAACAACACCCATTTATTAGTTGGCTGTTTGTTAGGTCAGAAGTCCAGGAAGGCTCACCTGAATTTTCTGCTTAGGGTCTCACAAGGCCAAAATCAAGTGCCAGCCTAGCTGGCCTCTCAGATGGAGTCTCCAGTAAAGAATCCCCATCCATGCTCATTCAGGTTGTTGGCTGGAGAGTTGAAGTGCCTGCTGCCTTGCTGGCAGCTGGCTGTCACACACAAGAACCTCAAGGTTCTTGCTTTCCTTCTTAAGTGACCCATTCCATCTTCAAAGCCAGCAATCCTGCATTGTCTGCTTCTCACACTTCAACTTTCTCTGACCTGCCTTACTTCAGCAGCAGGAGAAAGCCCTCTGCTTTTCAGCACTCATGTGATGAAGTCAGGTCCACTTGAATAATCTCCTTATTTTATGGTCAACTGTGCCATATAAAATAGCATTATCACAGAAGTGGTATTTTATCATACTCACAAGTTCTAAGGATAAGAACAGGGAATCTGTCATAGGTCATTGTAGGATTTCTGTCTGCTACAAGAGGATCTAGGGGTGGGTTTGCAGAGACTTAGTATTTCAGCAGGAATATCAGGCTTCAAAGAGCCAACTCACACCTTCAGGCAAAGCAAGGTTCAGAAGCTTATGTTTTGATTGGGGAGATGGGGGTGGAGAGAAGATGACAGGTGTATTCTGGCAATGATTATCTATTAACAATTTATGATCTAGTGAAGTTGATGGGCCCCAGAAATAGAGCTACAATGACTGGACGTAAGAACAGAAGGGAAGAATGAGTCAGGAAGACTGAGTTCTGAGACTTGAGATTCCCCCATCCCCAAGCCTCCTAAAAAGAGGGTGAAAGGATACCTCCCCCCTACCAGCTTCCTTAAATGGGGGCATTACCCACCTTTCTGGAATTGCATGGTGAGACCCATGTGGCAGGGACATATTTTTATCTAGGCTCACCCATGTCTGAGTCACACTGAGTTACTTAGAGATATGGTGGGTAACAACTACAGGCTTTCTCAGGAGTGATTTGGGACAGAGGCACAACAAAGCAAAGACCAGCAGGAAAATGGGATGCATGGCATCTATCTTTGGTTTTCCATGGGTCTTGCAGGAGGGGAAGGGAATAATCAGGCCTCCATGGTTTGGTGGGCTCCATGGTTGGTGGAGTCTGGGGCCCCTTATTCCAATGGCCCTAACTGTGGCAGTCTGGGCTGTGTTATTCCTAAAGATTCTGCAAAATGCCCAAGCCCATTGGTAGATAAATAATCATTAACAAGGAACGTTGGCTTGGCATGTGTAGGTATGCCCAGGTAAACCATCCCCTCTCATTTCTCCCATCTGGAAATCTTTCATCCAGCCTTCTACTAGTGTGTAGACTGGTGTTGGGGTGGTGGGCCAGGAGTTCTGTTTATTAAACAGACTTCCACCCAATCCTATCTTTAAGTCTCACCTTCAACCTCCCACCACTCCTAGAGGGAACCCTTGACTCCCATTCCTTATTATGAGGGGTAACAAACCTCTATCCAATTAGCAAATCTCCTGTTCCTTCTCTCAAGGCCTCCTTCACCCAGACTTCAGCATCTTTTATCCCTTTGTCCTCTTCACTTCCTCCTCACTTCCAGGCCTTATAGACTGAGACGGATCTTATCCAAGTATATATTGGACACATGCAAGCAAAGCCTTGCACTACTGTGTGATTTCAAATACTAGGTATATAAAACAACTAAACAACAGGCTGTTGACATGAGTTAATCTTCCTTTGATCAGGGAATTCGGGGTAGGTGGATAAAAATAGAGATGGAGAGAGAGAAAGAGCACTCATTAACTGAGCATTAACAATAGTATCTTTCTTTGCGTTTTCCCTTTTTAAAATTTGCTTATTTTTATGAGAAAGAATGAAATCTAGCCATTTGTGGGAAAGTGGATGGACCTCGAGGGTGTCATGCTAAGCGAAATAAGTCAAGCAGAGAAGGACAGATACCATATGTTTGCACTCATAGGTCTAACAGGAGAACAGGAGAAACCTAATGGAGAACCAGGGGGAGGGGAAGAGGGAAAGAGAGTTGGGGAGAGAGAGGGATGCAAAACCTGAGAGACTATTGAGTACTGAAAAGGAACTGAGGGTTGAAGGGGGAGGGGGAGGAGGAAAAGAGGTGGTGATGATGGAGGAGGGCACCTGTGGGGAAGAGCACTAGGTGTTGTATGGAAACCAATTTGACAGTAAACTATTGAAAAAAATAAAAAATAAAATAAAAATAAAAAAATAAAATTTGCTTTGTTTTTAACCTATTAGGAAACTAAGCGCCATAATGAAAGATTAACAAACCTTTAAGAAGCATTTATAGTATATCAACACTCTATCAGATGCTTTTACCTTGAGCTATTTCAAATGTGTCTCCGGAGGTTATCAAGCCACCCATGCTTTTGTCCAGTTAGTCCTGGAATCAGTAATTGCTCCTCTCCCCAACTTGAACAGAGAAATGAAGGAGGTTGGCAGCCAGTGAGCTTAGATATCTGAGGGAACGGTGTACTAGGCATAAGGCATAGCCATTAGAATGGCCTGGAAGCTAGAAGAAGCTCTGCTGCTTTTATGAGTTATCAGAAGGGCCCTAGCACAAAAAATAAAAAAAACGTTTACCAACTAAGATGGAAGTCTCAAATTTACTTAGTCTTACACTTCCTTTTTAATAGTTACAACTTTATATGATGTTTAAATATATAATATTTTACATAAGGCACATATTTGGATGAATGACGAAATTGTCAATATTTAAGCTTTTTGACTTATAAAAGCAGCCATTTCATGTGATTCAAACTATTATAGTTAACTTATAAATACATTTAGTTATAACAATTTATACTATAAATATACATTATGATTACATAAACATAAGGTAAATATGTTATATAAATATATGCAAATTTATAAACTACTATGATGTGCAATCTGTAATAGCAAATCTATATGCAATTTATAAAATGTTAATATTATATACAATCTTTATTAATGTTGTATTTTTATTATATAACATGTAACAAGTATATTTATACACATATTACTCTACACTATCTTATGTAATTAATATGAAAACACATGTAAAATATTTCATAATGGCCCTTTGAAATGAAATTTTTAGGTATTATGACTTACTCCTACCTTAAATGAAAAAAAAACAATTTAATAACCTAATTTTAATATAAAGAAGATATAAATGACATTTTTAATTGAAATAATGTGTATTATCACATATAAATGCTTGGGAAGTACAGTAGAAGAATTAATAAAATAGATATATAGTTAATAGAAGTAGTTTTAATTGAACTAGTAATACAAAAGACTTGTCATTGTTCTAAGCACTTGAAGTACACTGATGTATTTAATCCTTATAGACCCCTGGCAGTCAGAACCAACAGAGGATTTCCATTATTTGGTTAGCTCAGCAGGATGAGGGGTTTATGGTGGCCAAATGGTGTGCTAAACTTGCAAATGGAGAGGAAATCAAGTTATCTAAAGAAGATGACTAAGCCCTAATCGGCACTTACTTGGGAGTCATGTATTCTAGTTGACACAGAATTTGATTTGCAATAGAGGCAGCCAACTGCAGATTGGAAGATGTGCTTGTAACTTTTAGAAACTGGCTATTTGATGAGTAGCAATTGCGTTTCTGCCATGAATCAAAACTTTCCCCATAAGAGAGCAGAACTTCAACAGTATCAGAGGTCTTATCTGTGAAACCTGTGGGGCAGCACATGGCATAGAAACAACTAACTTTGGGCAGAAAACATCTGTAGACTCTGAACTTTGCCCCCACTAGGGTTCTGTGTGTGAGAGGTGCAGTGTGCATGTTACGGGGTATGTGCACAGGTCTAAGTACAGTCTCTTAGACCCAGTTAACTGGAACTTACATCACAAGAGCCGTCAGTTAACTGGCTTTGATTCCCACCTATATCCCCATTGTAAGAAACTTTTAGTCACTATAGTAATTTTTTTTCAGGGTATGTATTTATGTATGCAAGAATCTTAAAGTTGGAAGAAAGGGTGGTTATACCCAGACAGGGGTTTGAGGTAAGGACAAGACTCTGTATGGTGGTTAAAGGGAACATTAGCTATATCTGTAATGCTATATTTCTTTAATAAAACAAAGCTACTGAAAGCAAACTGGGAAAAAGTTCATATTATTAAATTTGGATGGTAAAATCATGAGAATTTGTAATATTATTTTTTTCATTTTCTGTAATTTTGAAATTAAGAAAAAAAGTCAAAAATAATATTTCCAGGGGGAAATTTTTCAATTTAACACATATGCAGCTTGTCTTCTTGACCAAAGACCTTGCCAACAATCAGATAATCTGATTTACTGTTGCTTACTTAGAGCTTGTCTAGTTTAATGCCTCCATGTCTTTTCAGAGGAGAAACTGACTTTCTCAAACATCATGTATCTTTTTAAATGGACAGAGGTGAAATGAGAACCCAGGATCTCTGACCTCTAGCTAGCTCTATGCTCTTTTCACTCGGTTATGCCCTTTTCTTATACTGCTGTGGCATTGGGGTCTAGGGTGATGACCTGAGGGCCTGGCAAATCCTCATTCAATCCAGAAAGAGTTCAGTCTCATCATGATTCTTTACTTAATAAAGCAGAAAGTGGATTTGGATGTTTTATTTTTTATTATTAATATTTTTTATTTCTAAGGTTTATTTATTTATTTTTTTAAATAGTTTCTTGTCAGATTGGTTTCCATACAACTCCCAGTGCTCTTCCCCACAAGTGCCCTCCTCCATTACCTCTTTCCTCCCCTCCCCCTTCCCCTTCAACCCTCCATTCCTTTTCAGTTTTCAATAGTCTCTCAAGTTTTGCATCCCTCTCTCTCCCCAACTCTCTTTCCCTCTTCCCCTCCCCCTGGTCCTCCATTAGGTTTCTCTTGTTCTCCTCTTAGACCTATGAGTGCAAACATATGGTATCTGTCCTTCTCTGCCTGACTTATTTCGCTTAGCATGACACCCTCGAGGTCCATCCACATTCCTACAAATGGCCATATTTCATTCTTTCTCATTGCCATGTAGTACTCCATTGTGTATATAAACCACATCTTCTTGATCCATTCATCAGTTGATGGACATTTAGGCTCTTTCCATGTTTTGGCTATTGTTGACTTTGCTGCTGTGAACATTGGGGTACATGTGCTCCTATGCATCAGCATTTCTGTCTCTCTTGGGTAAATCCCAATAGCCTTGCTGGGTCATAAGGCAGTTCTATTGATAGTTTTTTGAAAAACCTCCACACTTTTCCAGAGTGGCTGCACCAGTTTACATTCTCACCAAGAGTGCAGGAGGGTGCCTGTCTCTCCACACCCTTGCAGAATCTATAGTCCCTTGATTTGTTCATTTTAGCCACTCTGACTGGTATGAGGTGATATCTCAGTGTGGTTTTGATTTGTGTTTCCCTGATGATGAGTAATGTTGAGCATCGTTTCTGGTGCCTGTAGGCCATCTGGATGTCCTCTTTGGAGAAGTGTCTGTTTATGTCTTCTGCCCACTTCTTCATTGGGTTATTTATTGGGTGTGGAGTTTGGTGAGTTCCTTGTAGATTTTGGATACTAACCCTTTATCTGATATGTCATTTGCCATTATCTTTTCCCATTCTTTCGATTGCATATTAGTTTTCATGATTATTTCCTTTGCCGTGCAGAAGCTTTTTATCTTGATGAGGTTCCAAGAGTTCAGTTTTGCTTTCATTTCCCTGGTCTTTGGGGATGTGTCAAGTAGGAAATTGCTGCGGTTGAGGTCAAGGAGCTTTTTCCTACTTTGTCCTTGAGAGTTTTGATGGTTTCCTGTCCCACATTCAGGTCCTTCAGCCATTTTGAGTTTCTTTTTGTGTATGGTGTAAGAAAGTGGTCTAGTTTTATTCTTCTCCATATTGCTGTCCAGTACTCCCAGCACCACCTGCTAAAGAGGCAGTCTTCTTGCCATCAGATACTCTTTCCTGCTTTGTCAAAAATTAATTGGCCATACATTTGTGGGCCCAGTTCTGGGTTCTCTATTCTATTCCATTGATCTATGTGTCTGTTGTTGTGCCAATACCATACTGTCTTGACGATGACAGCTTTGTAGTAGAGGCTAAAGTCTGGGATTGTGATG
>NC_043717.1:70815532-70830589 GCF_006229205.1 Suricata suricatta
ATGAATGGGATCAGGTTTTTTTTTTTTTATTTCACTTTCCTCTGCTTTCTTTTCGGTGTATAGGAATGCAACTGATTTCTGTACATTGATTTTGTACCCTGCAACTTTACTGAATTCATTGATCAGTTCTAGAAGGCTTCTGGTGGAGTCTGCCGGGATTTCCATGTAGAGTATCATGTCATCTGCGAAAAGTGAAAGGTTGACATCTCCTTTGACAATTCTGATGCCTTTTATTTTCTTTTGTTGTCTGATTGCTGATGCTAGGACTTCCAGCACTATGTTAAACAGCAGTGGTGAGAGTGGACACCCCTGTCGTGTTCCTGATCTCAGGGGGAAAGCTCTCAGTTTTTCCCCATTGAGGATGTTATTAGCTGTAGGCTTTTCATAAACTGCTTTTATAATGTTTAGGTAAGCTCCTTCTATTCTGACTTTCTCAAGGGTTTTTATTAAGAAAGGGTGCTGTATTTTGTCAAATGCTTTTTCTGCATCTATCGACAGGATCATATGTTTTTTATCCTTTCTGCTGTTAATGTGATGTATCACATTGATGGATTTGCAAACCATCCCTGTAACCCAGGAGTGAATCCCACTTGATCGTGATGGGTAATTCTTTTTATATGATGTTGAATTCGATATGCTAGTATCTTGTTGAGTATTTTTGCTTCTTTATTCATTAAGGATATTGGTCTTTAGTTCTCTTTTTTTGCTGGGTCTCTGTCTGCTTTGAGTATCAAGGTGATGCTGGCTTCGTAGAATGAGTTTGGACGTTTTCCTTCTATTTCTGTTTTTTGGAATAGTTTGAGAAGAATGGGTATTTATTTTTGAGACAGAGAGAGACAGAGCACAAGCAGGGAGGGGCAGAGAGAGAAAGGGAGACACAGGATTGAAAGCAGGTTCCAGGCTCTGAGCTGTCAGCACAGAGCCTGCTGTGGGGCTCTAATTCATGAACCAGAAGATCATGACCTGAGTCAAAATTGGACGCTTAACCAACTGAACCACCCAGGTGCCCCTGTTATTTTTTATTTTTAAATATACGCCCAAGCTAGTTAGCTTATAATGAAACAGTGAGTTCAGCAGTAGATTCCTTAATTCTTCTTTCCCATTTAGCCCATCTCCTTTCCCAAAACCTCTCCAACAACCCTCTGTTCTTTGTATTTAAGAGTCTCATGTTTTGTCCCCCTCCCTGTTTTTGTATTATTATTGCTTCCCTTACCTTATGTTCAGCTGGGTTTTTTTTTTGTCTAAGAGTCCTCATATGAGTGAGGTCATATGATACATGATAAGGATTGCTTAGCATAATACCATCTAGTTCCAGCCACATGGTTGTAAATGGCAAGATTTCATTCTTTTACATTGCCAAGGAATACTCCATTGTATGTATATACCACAATTTCTTTATCCATTCATACTTTGATGGTCATTTGGGCTCTTTCCATACTTTGGCTATTGTTGATAGCACTGCTATAAACATTGGGGTACATGTGCCCCTTTGACACCACACAGACCTGTATCCCTTGGATAAATACCTATTTGTTCAATTGCTGGGTCTTAAGGTAGTTCTATTTTTAATTTTTTGAAGAACCTCCATACTGTTTTCCACAGTGTCTTCACCAGTTTGCATTCCCACCAGCAGTGCAAAAGAGATCTTCTTTCTCCGCATCCTTGCTAACATCTGTTGTTGCCTTAGTTGTAAATTTTAGCCATTCTGACTGGAGTGAGGTGGTATCTCAGTGTAGGTTTAATTTGTATTTTCCTGATGATATGTGATGTTGAGCATTTTTTCGTGTGTCTGTTAGCCATCTGGATGTCTTCTTTGTAGAAGTGTTTATTCATGTCTTTTGTCCATTTCTTCACTGGGTTATTTGTTTTTTGGGTGTTGAGTTTGATAAGTTCTTCATACATTGTGGATACTAACCCTTTATCTAATGTGTCATTTGCAAATACCTTTTCCCATTCCATCAGTTGCCTTTGAGTTTTGCTGATTGTTTTCTTCCCTGTGCAGACACTTTTTATTTTGATGAGGTCCAATAGTTCATTTCTGCTTTGGTTTTCCTTGTCTCCAGAGATGTATTAAGCAAGAAGTTTCTGCAGCTGAGGTCAAAGAGGTTTTTGCCTGCTTTCTCCTCTAGAATTTTGATGGCTTCCTATCTTACCTTTAAGTCTTGCATCCATTTTGAGTTATATTTTGTGTATGGTGTAGGAAAGTGGTCAAGGTTAATCTTTCTGCACATTGCTGTCCAGTTTTCCCAGCACCATTTACTGAGGAGACTGTCTTTATTCTATTGGATTTTCTTTCCTGCTTTGTCAAAAATTAGTTGGTCATACATTTGTGGGTCCATTTGTGGGTTCTCTATTCTGTTTCATTGGTCCTAGTGTCTGTTTTTGTGTCAGTTCTATGCTGTCTTGATGACTACAGACTTGTAATATGTCTTGATGTCCAAGAGTGTGATACCTCCAGCTTCGGTTTTCTTTTTCAGGATTGCTTTGGCTATTTGGGGTCTTTTCTGGTTTCATACAAATTTTAGGATTTTTTTTCTAGCTCTGTCAAGAATGCTGGTGTTATTTTGATAGAGATTGAGGATTTGCATGTTTTATTTATTTTTTATTATATTTTCATTTTATTCTTTTAATTGAATTTTTAATGAAAATAACATATTTTCATATTGGCTTACATACAACAACCAGTGCTCATCCCAACAAGGGCTCTCCTCAATGCACATCACCCATTTTACCCTCTTCTCCACCCCTCCATCCACCCTCATATTGTTCTCAGTATTTAAGAGTCTCTTGTTGTTTTCCTCCCTCTCTCTTTGTTTGTAACTATTTTCCCCTTTCATACCCTCATGGTCTTCTGTTAAGTTTCTCAAGACCCACATATGAGTGAACACATATGATACCTGTCCTTTTCTGACTGCCTTGTTTCACTTAGCATAATGCCTTCCTGTCCCATCCACATTGCAGCAAATGGCCAGATTTCATTATTTCTCATTGCCAGGTAGTATTCCATTGTGTAGATAAACTACATTTTCTTGATCCATTCATCAGTTGATGGACATTTAGGCTGTTTCCATAATTTGGCTATTGTTGAAAGTGCTGCTATAAACATTGAAGTACATGTGCCCCTATGCATCAGCACTCCTGTATCCCTTGGATAAATTACTAATAGTGCTATTGCTGGGTATAGAATAGTTCTATTTTTTAATTTTTGGAGGAGCCTCCACAATGTTTTCCAAAGTAGCTGTACCAGTTTGCATTCCCACCAATAGTGCAAGAGGTTTCCCATTTCTCCACATCCTAACCATCATCTGTAGTTTCCTAATTTGTTAATTTTAGCCACTTTGACTGGTGTGAGGTGGCATCTCAGTGTGGCTTTGATTTGTATTTCCCTGATTATGAGTGACATTGAGCATCGTTTCATGTGTCTGTTAGCCATCTGGATGTCTTCTTTGGAAAAGTGTCTATTCATGTCTTCTGTCCATTTCTTCACAGGATTATTAGTTTTTTGGGTGTTGAGTTTGATAAGTTCTTTATGGATTTTGGATACTAGCCCATTATCTGATATGTCATTTGCAAATATCTTTTCCCATTCTGTCAGTTCCCTTTTAGTTGTGTTGATTGTTTCCTTTGCAGTGCAGAAACTTTGTATCTTGATGAGATCCCAATAATTCATTTTTGCTTTTAATTTCTTTACCTTTGGAGATGTGTTGAATAAGAAATTGCTGTGGCTGAGGTCAAGGAAGTTGGTTCTTGCTTTCTCCTCTAAGGTTTTGATGGTTTCCTGTCTCACATTCAGGTCCTCCATACATTTTGAGTTGATTTTTGTGTATGGTATAAGAAACTGATCTAGTTTCATTCCTCATGTTTCTGTCCAGTTCTCGCAGCACCATTTGCTAAAGAGACTATCAATTTTCCGTTGGATGTTCTTTCCTGTTTTGTCAAAGATTAGTTGGCCATACATTTGTGGGAGCATTTCTGGGTTCTCTGTTCTATTCCAATGGTCTATGTGTCTGTTGTTGTGGCAATACCATACTGTTTTGATGATGACAGCTTTGTAGTAGAGGCTAAAGTCTGGGATTGTAATGCCTCCCACCTTGGTTTTCTTCTTCAATATTACTTTGGCTATTTGGGGTCTTTTGTGGTTCCATACAAATTTTACTATTATTTGTTCTAGGTTTGAGAAGAATGCCACTGCAATTTTAACTGGGATTACATTGAAAGTGTAGATTGCTTTGGTGGTATTGATACTTTAACAATATTTATCCTTCCAATCCATAAGAATGGGATTTTTTTCATTTCTTTGTGTATTCTTCAATTTCCTTCATAAGTTTTCTGTAGTTTTCATCATACAGATCTTTTATGTCTTTGGTTAGGCTGATTACTAGGTATTTTTTGGTTTTTGTGTGCAATTCTGAATGGGTTCAGTTTATTTATTTCTCTTTCCGTTGCTTCATTGTTGGTGTATAAAAATGCAACCAATTTCTGTACATTGATTTTGTACCCTGTGACTTTGCTGAATTTATGTATCGGTTCTAGGAGTCTTTTAGTGGAATATTTTTGGTTTTTCATGTAGATTATCATGTCGTCTGCCAAAAGTGAAAGTTTGACTTCTTCTTTGCCAGTCTGAGGCTAGGACTTCCAGCACTATGTTAAACAACAGTGGTGAGAGTGGACATCTTTGTCATGTTCCTGATCTCAGGGGAAAGTTCTCAGTTTTTCCCCATTGAGGATGATATTACTTGTGGGATTTCCCTATATGGTTATGATGTTTAAGTATGTTTCTTCTATCCCAGCTTTCTTGAGGGTTTTTATTAAGAATGGATGCTGTATTTTGTCATTTGTTTTTTCTGCATCTACTGACAGGATCATATGTTTCCTATCCTTTCTCCTATTAATGTTATGTATCATATTGATTGATTTGCAAATATTGAATGAACCCTGTAGCCCAGGACTGAATCCCACTTGGTCATGGTGAATAATTCTTTTCATATGCTGTTGAATTCAATTTTCTAGTATCTTGTTGAGAATGTTTGCATGCAGATTTGAAGTTTTAGAGCAGGTGCTCATCAGTCCAAAGTTTAGTGTTATAGCTAATGTGAAAATTAATGAACCAAAGCAGTTCACTCACTAGCACTTAGTTGTGCAAGCTCTTATGTAATGAGAATATATAGAACTATATTTAGTAAGATCTACCTTCCCAAAAAGGACCTACTAAGTGTCTGGTCCATGAGATACTTGAGGAGAGAGATGAAATGAAAAAAAAATCCCACCAGGGGCCTCTGACGTTGAACTAATGTGCCAATTAATATGATAGGAAAACAAGGATGCCACTCCTAACTTGACACCTAGGTGAACTAAAGTCTGGGCATGACTAAGATTTGTTTGGGGAGATATGGAAGGTGGGAGGAATGGTATGAGGGTACAGACAGAAAAGAGCTGAGTGGGCAAGGGCCCACAGCATACCTGTTATCTGACAAGCAGGGCTAGTGTAGGACTGGGAGGGAGGATGTCAGCCTGTCAAAAGCAAGATGTCTGATTTGGAAGAGCTTGGGTAGTAGAGTTGGCGATTTTGACGGACTTACCAGAGAATTGTGAGTTCTGGGACAGGGATGTGGTATAGAGTTTATTTTGTTATTCTTGCCTCTGGCTAATGGAAAGGTGGCAGTCATTTGTTATTGTAATCGCATTTTGTACTTTGGGGTTTATCTCCTGACATGCCTATCAGAGTTTGGGCACATCACTGCTTTTGGTGGTGGGTAGCTGTAGGAGGAATCTTAAGGTCTTTGATAAATACAAACAGCCCTCAATTATTAGTAAATGAGAGGAAAAAAAACCACATGATTTCATTCCATAAAGGTTTAACGAGTGCTATGTGCAATGTACTGGACCTTGTCGTAGGAATACAGAGTAAATGAGATGTCCATCTAACTGGGAAGATGTGTAGATAAACATATGGTGTGGGGAAAGGATTCACATGGAGCAATAAAGTACTGTTTCATAGAAGAAGTGGCATTTGAAGCTGGATGTTGGAGGATTAGTAGGATCTCAATAGATAGGCACAGAGACAAGAGTATTCTAGGGGAAGAAACCAGAAGAGCTAAGGCAGAGAGAAGTGATTGGCATATTCAGGGAAGGTGAGTATTGACTGAAGTGTAGGATGTGAAGAATAATAAGGAGGGGCAGAAAAGACAAGCAGTTTAGGGAGAGCCAGGAGAGCTAGGCTTAGGGATTTACATACTGGGAGTCACTGAAGGTTTTGAGCAGTGAAAGGACATGATCATATACTTTAGAAAGATCACTTTGGTAGCAGTTTAAAGAACAGTTTGGAATGAAAAGGTTGGAGAATCATTTAGAAGGGAATTGCAATAGTCCAAACAAGATATGAGAAGGACCAGGACTTTCACATGTATGAGATGGAGAGAAGGGCAATAACTTTCAGAAATGAGAAGCTTTAATGTCTTATGGGAGGAGCAGGTGTCAGTCAGCGGGAAGGGAAAGGCAAGATTCAGGGATGATTTTGAAAGATTTAGATTTGGATAATTGCGAACATTGGAGGCGGAGCAGATTTGGCAAGGGAGATAAACTCATTGCCAAGCATTCTGGATTTGAGGGGGCAGCAGAAAGCTTGCTAGAATCGTTGGCTGGCAGTGCTGATACCCCGTCTTCCACAGGCTCATTTGCTGCTGCAGCCTCCAAATTAACATCAGTGCATCTGAGAAGGGCTCCTTGCTAGTGACTAATTCCCAAGGAAACTCTCATCAGGCCTTAGGTAATCAGAAGTTGAGGAGTTGATTGTAATGTGTGACGTGGCTTCACCTCCAGAACATAATTGAGGCTCATTTGTTGAGTAAATATCTAAGGAATGATCTTGACAAAGATCAGATACTGTAATGAAAGGGAAATGAAGATGGTTGCCAGCCCATTATTAAGCATAATAACTAGGTTGAAATGAGATGAAAGACTTCATTTAGGCAGAGCTTTTTCACTGACGAATGGTAGGGGGTAAAAATGTGAAAGGAAACCATATAATCCAATTCATAAAAAGTGTAGAAATGCTTTTTTAAACCTAAAGCACTTCTGTATCCCTTGGATAAATCCCTAGCAGTGCTGTACCCCAATGTTCACAGCAGCACTGTCAACAATAGCCAAATCGTGGAAAGAGCCTAAATGTCCATCACTTGACGAATGGATCAATAAAATGTGGTGTATATATATATATATACAATGGAGTACTATATGGCAATGAGAAAGAATGAAATCTGGCCATTTGTAGCATAGTGGATGGACCTCAAGGGTGTCATGCTAAGCGAAATAAGTCAGGCAGAGAAGGACAGATACCATATGTTTGCACTCATAGGTCTAATAGGAGAACAGGAGAAACCTAATGGAGGACCATGGGGAGAGGAAGGAGGAAAGAGAGTTGGGGAGAGAGAGGGATGCAAAACCTGAGAGACTATTGAATACTGAAAACGAACCCGAGGGTTGAAGGGGGAGACGGAGGGGGAAAAGAGGTGGTGGGAATGGAGGAGGGCACTTGTGGGGAAGAGCACCGTGTGTTATATGGAAACCAATTTGACAATAAACTATTAAAAAATTAAAAAAAATTAAAAAACCCTAAAGCAATAATCACTCATTGTATTTATAGAGCCGGAGTGGGGAATATTTTCTCTATTGTTGGATACTGATGCACAGATGATGGTTTTTTTCTACTGACAGAACTTTATTTTTAAAATGATGAAATAGCTCTGTCCATATTTCCAGCCTCGGGGCAAGTAGGCATCGGTCTAGGAGTAAGGGCAGAAGCCATTTACTTCTTAAAGTGTTTGACTTCTTGTGCTTGGGGCTGCCCACTTGAAGCAGATAATATTCACTGTGATGGGTATAAATACAAAGGAACTTGTCTTTAGGTGTGTGTTTGGGGGAGACCTGAGAGAAATAGAAGGCATTTAACTCCCACATTAAAATATTAAGAATAAAAAGAATAACATTGTGTTTCATAATTATGATACATAAATACAAATGTTAAAATAAACACACAACTCTATTCCTAGATTATAATTTTAGGAATTGGGTGATAATCCCTAAATATTTAATTTTAAATAAATCGACGTGGGTCAGATAAAATTGATTGAAGTTTTAGATCTGATCTTCAGAGGTTAAATCAAGTACACAAATTATTAATAATTTGAATTATTCTGGGGGCGCCTGGGTGGCTCAGTCTGTTAAGTGTCAGGCTTTGGCTTAGGTCATGATCTCACAGTCTGTGGGTTTGAGCCCCACATTGGGCTCTGTGCTGACACCTAGCTCAGAGCCTGGAGCCTGTCTTCAGATTCTCTCTCTCCCTCTCTCTCTGACCTTCCTCTGCTCGCACTGTCTCTCACTGTCTCTCAAAAATAAATTAAAAAACATTAAAATTTTTTTTTAAAGAATGCATTATTCTGTAAGTACTGAGTGTAATTCATTGATAAATAATTGACATGCATTATTTAACGGCTATTATTCTCACAATGGTTATTATTTGAGGATACATTATCACTCAGCTGGAAGGGTCTACTCTCTAGGACAGGCATGTGTTCTTTGGAATATGTATGACAGTTTGGATAGCATCAAGCAAATTTTAATATTTTAATGGCTCATGAGCTAGGATGAGGAGTATAGGAGACAGTATATAGAACATGCAGTGATAAGGAACATAAATTGTGGAGTCCAACTCGCCTGTGTTGGGATTCACACATGACCATTACAACCTGCGTGACCTTGAGCAAGTCATTTAAACACTGAGTCTTTTTTTTTCCTCCTCAGTAAAATAGGAATGATAAGAGTTCCTACCTCCCAGAGTTAACATGACAATGAAATGAGAAAAATGAAGGCAAAACACCTATCACAACCCCTAACTGTCCTGTACTAAGAGCTCAAATAATACCAGTGGCTGCTGTTGCATCTTTCTTTCTGTACTGGGTCATCCACCTGCTGTGTGTGTAACCTGGTTACCAGTTTGAGCAAGAATTCAGTTGCATGCTCAACTTTTGGCTTCCTCTATCACCTATAGTGGTGCATCCCCAGAAGTGTGTTGTGATTCCCTCCCCAGCAACCAGTGGTTGGCAGATACCAATTTCCTAATTTTTTAGAGGTCAGGTGCATAAAATGTGAGTGCTGCACAAAAAACTTGAACAGCTCCCCCTCTAGTGGTGATTTGATGAATTACCCCCAAAAATTGTCCTGTTGATCACACACAGGAGAGTTGCTGTAAAAACGAAAAGAATATAGTTGACATAGTTACAAGAAAACACGTGGTTTAATGAATGGATTTATTAATCACGAACACATAATAAACTAGTACCCATATGTACTTAGGTTGTAATGAATGTCATCTAGATATCTGGAACTTGCATATTTTCTCCTGTGCTAATTAGCCATTTTACCTTAACAGATTTCCAACTTGAGGTAGAAGTCCAGAATTGGCAATTCTATACAAAGCTATATGTCCTATACCCCAATAAAATTGTAATGCACATAACCATCACAGTCTGTAATTTTACTGTATGCAATATTTGTTTCTCCAAAATAATATTGTAATCATTGTTGACAATAACATCTTATCTTCTTTTAGGGATTAATAAATTTTTCTCAGGGCTTTGTTTTCACAGCAGGAAGGTGTGGCAGGTTTTTCTCTCCTGGTTGTATTGAGGAGGAAGCCAAGCTTTTCTAGATTTTCTTTTGTCACCCAGGGTATTTTCAATGGGATTGTATTAGCTTTTACCCCTAGGAATCTCCTCTTGAAAAAACAAATTGCATGGACACTGGTATGTCCCTTTATATGTTTTTTCGTCCCCCTCTTCCTTGAATCTTCATGTCACAATTCCTAAGAACACACTTGTTTGGAAGATTGGAATGAAAATGACTAAAATAGAGACCTGGGTTTTACAGAAATGTAAATCTAGAGAATAGAGATGAGAATCTAAAGAAATACAGTTTTTTAAAATACTTGAGTTGCTATTCATAAGACTTAAGAGTGATCAGAGAATGGATAATTTAGAAATAGGATGTCTTTTCTAATGGAATGATGGGAATATTTATAACCGTATTGAGTTATTGTGAAGCAGAGAACAGGCATGCACTAACTTATACTTTTTTTTATTAATAGTTTATTACCAAGTTGGTTTCAATATAACACCCAGTGATCTTCCCCACAAATGCCCCTCTCCATTACCATCACCCCCCGAACTCTTCTGCTTCCTCTTCAGCCCTCAGTTTCTTCTCAGTATTCAAAGGTCTCTCATGATTTGCCTCACTCCCTCTCCCCAACTCTTTCCCCCCCTTTCCCATTCCCATGGTCTCCTTTAGGTTTCTCCTGTTAGACCTATGAGTGACAACATATGATATCTGTCCTTCTCTGCCTGGCTTACTTTGCTTAGCATGACTCTCTGTAGGTCCATCCATTTTGCTACAAATGGCCAGATTTCATTTTTTCTCATTGCCATGTAGTATTCCATTGTAGGGCAGAAGACTTGGGCAGACCCTTCTCCAGAGAGGACATCTAGATGGCCAACAGGCACATGAAATGATGCTCAGTGTCACTCTGCATCAGGGAAATACAAATCAAAACCACACTGAGATACAACTCCACTTATGCTTTTGATGGGCTTGTGCTGTAGCAAGCTTCAATCCAACTGTAGAATTTCACTGTTTTGGGGGGAAAAGTGTTTCCCTTCTTGTAGTGCCTCTATTTACACTTGTGGCTTGTCAGTGAAATTCATTTCTCAAATCATCTGTGGGAGAAGCTGGTCTGTCCAGAAACCACATTTCTCAGGAGTCTTTTGGGGTACAAGTTAAGTAGATGTGGCTGGAGTTGTGAACAGAATGGTACTGGATCACTCTGGACTATAGTCCTGTGTTGATGAGATTAAGGTTGCAGGTTGTCTTCCTCTGGGGCTACTTAATTCCACTATGTCCCCAACTGTCCATAGTCTGCACCTTTGTCAGACGCATCACACTTCTATATTTCCCAAATATGTATAAATTGTCAACATGTTCGAGGGTGTCATGCTAAGCGAAATAAGTCAGGTGGAGAAGGACAGATACCATGTTTGCACTCATAGGTCTAACAGGAGAACAGGAGAAACCTAATGGAGGACCATTGGGAGGGGAAGGAGTTGGGGAGAGAGAGGGACACAAAACCTGAGAGACTATTGAATACTGAAAACGAACCAAGGTTTGAAGGGGGAGTGGCAGGGGGAAGGGAAGTGGTGGTAATGGAGGAGGGCACTTGGGAAGAGCACTGGGTGTTATATAGAAACCAATTTGACAATAAACTATTAAAAAATAAATTGTCAACATGTGAGGGGCTCTGAAAGTGTGGCATGTTGTTGCAAACTCCTTTTCATGATAGAAACTTGACTTGCAGTGGTATCTTCTGGTGGCACCATCTTTGATTCCTGCAACAACTCTTGGCTAATTGAATTGTATGTGACCTTTCTCTTCTTCCTGCCTTTTTGTGACCCTCTTGCAACTTTCAGTACTTCTCCCTTAACGTCACATTTTCACTTCCTTCATGCTGCCTTGTCACCTTTCTTTCTAGGTCTCTTACCACAGTACACACTTCTTGCTTGTTTCACTACTCTCAAATCTAAAAACTAAATGTACTATCTCATATTCTATCCCCTTTTGCCTCACTCTCAGTTTGTGTCCTAGGAATAGCAATCCAAGAGAAACAAATCATACCGTCATGTTGGAATCTAGTAATGGTCTAATACTTTCTAGGTATGACTATAATGCTTTAACTCATGGGAATGGATTTCTACTGATGAAAGTTCAGTGTGGGAAAATATTTGGTGGCAGATGGTCCTTCATGGATCCTTGGTATTATACCCTTTGTCTGCTTTTGGGGAAGATTCCCTCAGGTCTCTCAAAATACCTTATATTGTAACCTTGTATTGTGGACGCTAAAGGAAAAGATTAAAAGGGATAACATTTGGAAATTGTTTTTCCCACTAGTGCAAGGTTGTTTTTTGTCTATTGAGTAACTTATAACTAAATACTCCCTCTTTGCTAGCTAAACAAGAAAACAGAGGAAAAGGAACTATGAATCTACTAAATCAAATACATTTTGCTAAGATAGTAGTTACAAGGAAATGAATTCTCAGTATACTCTCAAGGTCTGTATGATAATGATAATTGTAAAGGCTGTTAAATGTCTTCAACTGCCTTTGAGCATGATCATTGTGTCTCAGGAGCAGGTATTTTTATTATCTTCAGTAGCAACCATGTCCTGTCACTAAGGACCAGCCTGTTAACATCATAAAGGTGTAGATTATACAGCAGATCATTTAAAGGAAATAACTAAAGGGATTTAGGGAACAAATAGAAAAAAAAAACATTCCAAAAGTTTTCTTTTTTATATTAAGTAATTACAGAGGTTGAAGCTACTTTTTTAAGCCAAATTTGTTAATTTGCTGTGCATCTTAGGGTTGGGGGGAATACTGGATTATTATATAGTCTTTTTAAATCACCCTAGGTTTTTGTTGTTGTTCATTGCATGGGAACAGTGTCAGAGATAATCCATAAAATGGAATATAAAATTAACTTATAGGTGATAAAACAATGCTTATTTTAATGTTTTAATCTTTATTTATTTTTGAGAGAGAGAGAGAGAGAGAGAGAGAGAGAGAGAGAGAGAGAGAGAGAGAGAGAGAAAGAAAGTGGGAGCTTGAAAGGATCAGAGAGAGAGGGAGATACAGAATCCAAAGCAGGCTCCAGGCTCTGAGCTGTCAGCACAGAACCCAATGCAGGACTTAAACCCATGGAATGTGAGATCATGACCTAAGCCAAAGTCAGATGCTTAAGTGACTGAGCCACCCAGGTACCCCAAAATAATAAATATAAAGCCTACATTTAATCCAGAGATGTATTGCCAGTCATTTACCTTGACCCAGAAAATTTAACTAATGTAGATTCCCCCTCTGTATTATTGACAGTTATGAGACTGATACATGACAGGTAAACAACCAATATCAGGGAGTGAATTAAAAAACTCCCTCCCCCTCAAAAAATAGCTTGTCATCAAGACATATTTAGTCTAATATGGTTGTACCTCCTTGCCTTCAACAGTGCACAATGATCATCAAAATTCATAGTGGTGAATCTGGTGCCTTCTGAATCCTCAAAGAAAGTTCAAATGCCCTTCAGCATAAATTTAGAATGAGGTATTTATTTGATTATTAATCTATTTCTAATGAATATTTTTCATACAGAAGAGGATTTGAGACAGCTTATAATAAAAGCCCATATGTGGCAGAGCAGTGAAAAATGAAGTCAGAAAGAGATTCCAGAATCCACAGAGTTCAAAAACTTTCTTAGGCTGTAGACCCCTTCAAAGATCTGTTAAAGAGCTGTGGAACATCTCCCCAGAAAAATATAACTTTGCAAATAGGCACGAAAATCTTGAAGTCTATCCAACTACCCACCTTGGGTATCCTTGAACCCCAGATCAAGCCGTGTATAGAGAGGGGATACCTGGGTGGCTCAGTCAGCTAATCATCCGGCTTTGGCTCAGGTCATAATCTCATGATTTGTGGGTTTGAGCCCCACATTGGGCTCTGTGCTGACAGCTTAGAGCCTGGAGCCTGCTTCAGGTTCTGTGTCTCCCTCTCTTGCTGCCCCTCCCCCACTCATGCTCTGTCTCTCTCAAAAACAAATACATATTATTTTTTTTTAAAAGAACCCTTGTATAGAGAAAGCAAAATCTGGAGGTAAGATAGTTATTGCACTTGATTATTGCACTTATCCCTGAGCTTCATGTCAACTGACATTAAAAGATAAACATATTGGGCTACAGGGTTCTCAATTTCTAAAAAAGAAGCAGATCAGTTTACAAGATTATAAGTGAAACATTTAAAGTGGCAGTATTTATACAATTTATTAAATGGTTATTTTGTAAAAGATAATCAAATAATATAAAGAAAGGTAGCATAACTTGATGAAATTTTTTGAAATTAAGTAATTGGAGGTAGAATATCTATGCTAATTATGTTGACTAGCATATTAAATTAGCCAATGTCTCATTTCGAGCCATTCTGGAAAAGGGGGAATTTACTCTATATGTCTTTCTTTAGTGGTAGATTCACCCACCTAATATTATTTGATTAAGGCTGACACTAATATGGTATATTCCCATGAGCAAATACCAGCTAAACAGTGAGGCAGGCCTTAGGGTATAAAAGGAAATCGAACTGTGATTAAATATCTCCTATTAGTACATCATACCATGGATAACTGGCATGTAGACAATGGCAAATAATCACTTTAGGTGCCTACTGCTTCCAGCTTTTCTCAAAGGCAAATAAATAACACAGTCATTCTTGTCACAATTATAGGCAGAGACACTATGGGTAGGGATAAAGATCACAGTCTGTAGAATCAGAGACTGATTTTCTACCACTTATTAGCCATGTGACCTTGGAAAAAGTCTCTAAACTTGTCTGAGTGTTAGTTTTCTTTTTTATAAAATAAGAATAATGTGAATCTCATAGCTATGCCTGAGCTGTACACGGGTCCACTAGAAGTATTTCTTTTGTGGGGCTTCTGTCCAAACAATTTAAGTCACCTAAAATCAACATGTCAGTGTCATCCTAGAAGTTCAGTCTTACACAATCCTGTGAAGCCATTACCACATGACTAACAGGAGTAATCCATTTGCCAGGCCATTCTGCCAGACTCGGGACCTTGCAGTGGGGCCCCAGGACAGCCACATAAACATCAATGCTGCAACTCCTTGGAGGATCCAGTTAACTGCAAGCAAAAGTTTACTGTAGAGGTGAGAATTCCCCAAAGACACAGGGATAGAACAGGGATCATATCTGCCCAGGTCTAGGGAGGATACTCATCTATCTTAAAGGATTATTAGGAAGATTACATGATGTAATCTATATGAAGCATTGACATGAAAATTCTGTAAAGCCTGGCTCACAGTAAGTCCTCAGTACATGTTGGCAATAATTGTTGCTTTTTTTTTCCTCCATAATATTTTATTGTCAAATTATTTTCCATACAACACCCAGTGCT
>NC_043717.1:70830689-70832078 GCF_006229205.1 Suricata suricatta
TCTTCCTCTTCAGGAATTCCTATGAGCCGGATGTTGTTCCATTTGATTGTATCACTCAGATCTCGAATTCTCCTTTCCTGCTCCTGGATTAATTTCTCTCTTTTTTTCAGCTTCCTCTTTTGCTAGAACTATATCTTCTAATTCACCTATTCTTCTCTCTGCCTCGTCAATCCTTGAGGTGGCTGCCTCCAGTTTGTTATTCACCTCACCTATAGCCTTTTTAAACTCATCAGTTGATTCTTTGATCCTTTTCTCGACCCCAGCGATTAACCTTATGACCAGATTTTTCAATTCTTGATCTGATATGTTGTCTACATCTGCCTTGAGTAGTTCTGTGGCTGTGACTTCCCCCTGGAAGTTCTTCAGGGGAGAGTTTCTTCGTTTTGTCATTTTTGATAGTTTTCTGTCTCTTGTCACCTTTAGAAAGCTCGATGGGCTCTGTGCACCTATTCGTATTTCTCTGTTAAAGGAGGCTTATTGACTGTCCAGGGCCTGCCGTTTCAGGAGATATTCCCTTAATGATATCTCTCAGTTTCTCTTGTTGTGCCTCTGAGTATTTTATTTCCCTAGTCTGCAATACTTGGGATTCGCCTTCTTGCACACTTTGGCTTGTTTCTTGGTGTAGTCCTATGAAGGAAAACAGACTGACAAACACCGAGGGAACAGAAGCACACATACACACAGACAAATCAAACAAAGAAACATATTACAGGGGGGAATGAAAAGAATGAGAATGGGAGGGAAAGAGATGAAAGGAAGAGAAGAAGAAAAAATAAAAAAAAAGGAGAAAGAAGAAAAGACAAAAAAATATATAAAATGGGGTCGGAGACAACAAAGGACAGTAGACTGCTTAAATGTGTATGACCAGTTTAGGGGAGAAGTAAAGATGAGATACAGGAGAATATAATTGGGTTGCAAGAAGGTGAAAATGTGAGGGAGAAAGGAGAAAGGAATATAAGGAGTAAAATTTAAAGGAATTAAGTAAAGAACAAAGGGAAAAAAGGGTAATAATGACAATGAAATAAGTATGAAACTAGTGAAGAAAGAAAAATTTTTGTTATATATTAAAAAAACAAACAACCAAAACAAAACAAAACAAAACAAAAAAAACCAAAGGAAAAAAAAAAAGCAAGCCGCAGCTCCCTCTGGTGGATAGGCTTGGTTTGATGTGGTAAGTCTTGGAGTCTGCTCTCAGAGGCTCCGCCCCTGCCTGAGGCGAAATGAGCAGCAGGAGGTGAAGTGCACACCTTCACAGACCCAATTGCAGTGTCCCCACCCCCAGTCAGGATCGCGATTGCAATGGGGGAAAGGAAATAAACAAAAAGCAAAAAACCGAGTCTCTCTTAGTTTCTGATAGCTTTGCTCAAGACGCTGTGTGCTGCTGGAAAT
>NC_043717.1:70832178-70866027 GCF_006229205.1 Suricata suricatta
AAGCAAAAAACCGAGTCTCTCTTAGTTTCTGATAGCTTTGCTCAAGACGCTGTGTGCTGCTGGAAATGAGCTGGGAGCTCCTACATTCTAAGCACGCGCCCGGGGCCTCCACCCGCCACCGACTCTTTGTTGAGGGTCCTGTCGGTGCGCGCCTTATTTTTTCCCTGTGGGGACCCGGGATTCGCGCAGTCCGTGCAGGGGGCGGGGTGTGCCGTGGAAATGCGGTCCGTGGTCCGGTTCCCAAAACCAAGTTCGAATTGCTCGCACCTGGCACAGTCGCTGCTCCGGCTGCTTCCCGCTGGGGAGCGTGCCTCCCCAGTGCAGCTGCTTCTCACAGACACAGATGCCTCTGATTCCCCGCCGAGATGGCTTAGGGCTGGAGGCTTTTCCTTCTCTTGCGTCACCTCATTTCAGGATTCCGGCTACCCAGCAGTTATCTATGGAGTGGGTTTCTGTCTCCAAGCGCAGCCAAGCGTTCTAAACCTCTTCCCCAGAGACAGTTCTATGAGCGTGTTCTGACTCTGTCTCTTCCCTTTGTCTCCCGGGCACCGCGCACTTGCGCCACGTTGGGCTGGGGATCTTACCTCCCCTGCCCGTCCCGGGCTGGCCCGTCCTCAGATCTCCCTCATTCGCCCCCACTCACTCAGGTATCCTTGAGGTTCTATTCCTTCTGGAGTTCGTATTTTCTCCTTCCGCTCTCTCAGATGAACGTAATATCCTTCTCAGTTCGAAAAACGGTGCGGAGGGAGTTTACAGAGCTCCCTTCCTCTCCGCCATTTTGGCTCCACCCTAATTGTTGCTTTTATAATTAGTATTAACAATACTCATGGCATTTCATGCCCAATCTGGTTTTCTTTCAGTGGATGGCTGCATTGACTGGTCAGTGGATCTCAAGACATACATGGCTTTGGCAGGTGAACCAGTACGGGTGAAATGCGCCCTTTTCTACAGTTATATTCGCACCAACTATAGCATGGCCCAGAGCACTGGGCTCAGGCTTATGTGGTACAAAAACAAAGGTGATTTGGAAGAGCCCATCATCTTCTCAGAAGTCAGGATGAGCAAAGAAGAAGATTCAATATGGTTTCACTCAGCTGAGGCACAAGACAGTGGATTCTACACTTGTGTTTTAAGGTGAGTGCTGTGTGAAAATATTGCTCAATACCATAGCTAGTAGTCTTTTTACTGGGCCTGGTGTGTGTGGAGGTGTTGCTCACGTTATACAGTGGATATATTCTTGAAAGGTTGCAGTGCATGTAGAGCTTCAGTAAGTTCACTTCTAATTATTTTTTGGTACTACACAACAATTCTTATCAAGTTTTTATAAAATGGGACTTCCATTTACTGTGCATGCCCATAGAATTTAGAAAAGTTTGTAATTAAATTTCTAACTCCACTCCTACCAATAGGGTCTTCTATTAAAATTTGTTTTTTTTTCATAGAGCCAATTGGCTCAATGTTCTTAATATCTGACCATGAAAATGGCCAAAGTATCATTTAGGGAAAGTTCTCTACTTTTTTTGTTGATGGAAAATAGCTTCAGATGCTACTGGGAGATCTCTTAGCAAATAAGCTACTATTAAAAAATTTCACATGATTTGCAATGTCCATTGTATCTAAATGTTCAACATGGAGCCATGTAAATACATGGTCATTCTGAGCTCCTAGGTGTTATGCAGGGAATATATAAGAGATACTATTCATTCTTGCAAAGAGTTTATAGTGAAAAGCAATCTCTTTTATCCTTAGGGATTCTTCTACATTATGTCCTTCCTTCCCCTTCCACCCTAGTGCAAGAATCTAGGATGTAGAATCTCAGATAGGGCCTGCATTAGGTATTGAAGTAGATAGTTTAGATGACCTTTAAAGCACTTTACAATTCTGCCACTTTGGGAGTCTCTGATCTTGCACACCAGGAACCTACACTCTGTTATTGGATTTAACTTCTTGGAAATGTAGACCCTTCCTATTTTTGCCTCCTGTATACTTTGATGTCAAAGCTGTGTCACATCTTCATCAAAAGCACTCCAAAATCCCTGGTGAGGCCTCATTGTTCAAAAGGCCAAGGGAACAATGTGGTGTATAAATAATCTTCTTGATGCTCTAGGCATCACTTTTTTATGTAGGTGTTTTGAGGGGGGAGTGTTGGGGAAGAAGTGGCGAGTTTACTTTCTGTTTGTGGTGGACAAAATCTCCAGGATATTGGAAGAAATAGCAATCATTCTCATCACATCCTTTGTGATAATCAATATTTTCACCTACTTGGGCAGCTCTCAGTAAAATTAAGAAAAGGATGGTAACTCAGCCTCAATGACTGATAATATTTTCTTTGAGTACTGTTTCTCTTTTCTTGCTTGCCTCCTTTTTATCCCCCACCCTCATTAAATCCTGCCAATCTAAACTAGATGTCTTTTCCTCCTTCTTATCCATTTGCTTGTTTTTTTCACAGACTTACATTTTTATTTGCAAAACATCAGTACACTATATAGATGTTGTATACTGATAATGAATTATCAACTTAATTATTGCTTACTTTCCCTGCCCTGTTTATATACCCCTCTCCTCTTTCCTCTAACCCTATTTTCCAACTCTGAGATATGTTACTAATCCAGTGTGTATCCTTGCATAACTTCTCCATATTCTTTGAAGTAGAAAAACACATATATGGAGATTTTCTCATTGTTTTACAAAATAAGAGTTTTATATTTCTCTGCATTTTCTTTTCTTAGTAAAAATACAGAATGGAAATCTTTCCAAGTCGATTGATAGAGAGCTCACTCATACTTTTAAGTATGTAATATTCTGTGTTGCTTAATAGTCTATGATACCACAATTTAGTCAATCATTTTCCTATTTATGTGCATGTATTTTTAATAGCTTATTGTCAAATCGGTTTCCATACAACACCCAGTGCTTTTCCCCACAAGTGCCATCCTCCATTACCACCTCCCTCCTCCCCTTCAGCCCTTGGTTCGTTTTCAATATTCAATAGTCTCTCACGATTTGCATCTGTCTCTCTCCCCAACTCTCTTTCCCTCTTCCCCTCCCTATGGTCCTCTGTTAGGTTTCTCCTGTTAGACCTATGAATGCAAACATATGGTATCTGTTCTTCTCCGCCTGACTTATTTTGCTTAGCATGACACCCTCGAGGTGTACAGTCCCGCCCTGGCTGGCGGGGTGGTAAATCGGGTCCGTAGGTTTCCTGAGGGAGGGAGAGAGAGTAGGGCAGGAAGGGGCGCACAGAGAGTGAGGCAAGACAGTGATTTCTGATCAAGTCCGATTTATTAAGAAAAAAATCCACCTTTATAGGGTTTGGGGTGGGAAACTGACCCAGGTTGGTTGCCAGGTAACAGAGTCAAATGATTATTAGAAAAAGGGGAAACCAAAACTGAAACTCCAAACACAGCATCAAAAGGAGAGCCCAGACTTGCGTCTGGGATGCTGGGCAGGGGTACTTGACACTGCATAAGTCCAAATGTGGTTGATCTTTTGTTCAATTTGGCTTCTCCCGTCTGGCCCAGTCTGGCTGTCTCCAATGCCTGGATCAGGAAATGCACTCTCCTGGCCTCTAGATGTTAATCTGGTTTTTCTGGCCGGACCCCATAGAGAGTGACATATCCTTGCCTGAGGCAGCCGAACTAGGCAGCTCCCTACATCGAGGTCCATCCACTTTGCTACAAATGGCCATATTTCAATCTTTCTCTTTGCCATATAGTACTCCATTGTATATATATATACCACATCTGGTGGATCCATTCATCAGGTGATGGACATTTAGGCTCTCTTGTTTCTAGTTTTTTATCCCCATAAAATGTGCTGTAATAAAAGACCCCTCAATTTGCTTTTAAGTAAACTTACACATTTTATTAACAGTTTTAAATTTACAGAATTATTGCATAGACAGTACAGTAAGTTCCTGTGTGCCCTACACGGTTTCCATTTATTATTAATATTTTATGTAACTATGTTATACTTGTTAAAATTAATGAACCAACAGTGGTACATTGTTATTAACTAAAGTCTGTACTTATTCAGAGTTTCTAAGATTTTCCTTAATTTCTTTTCCATTCCAGGATCCCCTATGGGATACCACATTATATTTAGTTGTTAGATCTCCTTAACTTCCTTTTGGCTATGGTGCTATTGTGACTTTCCTTAATTCTTGTGACCTTGACAGTTTGAAGAGTACTCTTCAGATATTTTGTTGAATGTTCCTCAGTTGGGATTTATCTGATATTTATTTCATAGTTAGACTGGGGTAATGTTTTTTTTTTCTTTTTTGAGGAAGCCCACAGACGTAAAATATACTCATTATGTCATATCAAGGGTAAAACTTATCAGTATAACTTATCACTTTTGTTTCATTTTTAAATTGTTTATTTTGAAGTTTTTATTCAAATTCTAGTAAGATCACATGTAGTGCAACATTGGTTTTAGTAGGACTTAATGCTTTGTCACTTACATATAACACCCAGTGATCATCACGAGTGCCCTCCTTAATACTCATCACCCATTTAGCCTATACTCCTACTCCTCCCCAGCAAACCCTTGGTTTGTTTTCTAAAGTTAAGAGTCTCAAAGAAATTTAGTGACACTTAACATTTTGATTACTATAGGTGTTAAGTAATGATATTATACCAAAACATTAAAACTTTAGGGACTGCACATATATTTGAGCAGTTGCAGCATTTACCCATACAATAGTAAATATCCCTAGTTGTTTTGCCACAAGTCAAAAAGCACAAGCATCTACAGACCTCATCCTATACCAATATACCAATCACTAGTTGTGGCTTTTAGTTTTGATCTTATTAGACAGCCAATGAATTTAATCTTAATTTATCAAAGCAAAACCTTAACAATTCCCCATGAAAACTGAGACAGACCAAATTAACTATTACTTAACAGGAACTTATTTGAACTGTATCAAACCAACAGACTTAGATTCATTCAAACACTAAATGAGCACATGTGAGACATTTTGTTCCCTAGTTAATTTTGACCTGGAAATTTGATGCAAAAATCTGACTTCTGTGGTCTTTTGTTTCCTCTCACCTAAGGTGGAGGGAGGGGAACCTGTTGTCGCCGGCAATTTATGCAGATTGGCCTCTCCACACCCAGTGGGTGTGGGCGAACTCTTGTCAGATCTTTAGCAATGTCCATTTCTGAAATTTTGTCACAGAACGTGTTTCTTCTTCAAGGAAACTTGTAAAGAGAAGTTTTGGGACAAATGCAGTATTTAACATCTTTTAAGATAAATACTAAAATGGGTGGAAACTTCCAGAGCTAGAAGCTGCATTGAAGCTGAACAAAAATTAGAAACATGGGAAATTATAGTTTTGTGACTCTTGTTATTGGAAATAATGTTTGCTTATCTAGATTAAGAAACTTTCTCTTAAGATATCTGTGATATTCAGAAATGTCAAAGTATTTGTTTGTCTAGAGCATTCAACTTTTCTCTCTACTTAAACCGTCTAAAATTCAAAAACCCAGTGAGTATTCTTTCTTTCATGGCCATTACAATTGTTTGCATAAGTTCAATAATAATCTGTTCATTTTATAGTAGGACACAATTGGAAATACTGGTTGTTTGACCAAAGCTTTGACTGGAATGTCCTATTTGAGAGTCAGGCATAGGTTCAGAGATGACCTGACAGCTTTAAGGAACTAAGGTTGACTTTATGGAACATGGAGCTGTAAAGCCTCATGGAAATGTTGGCTGGATACCTTGCTCACAGAGTTCCAAGCAGCCTTCCCAGGTAAGTAAAGAAGGTCACTTCCTGGCAGGGACAGGAACTTCAGCATATGTTTGGAGCCTCAGGAAGAGGAGTTTGCCCAATTTAACAGGTATTGCAGGCCTGATGGAAAGAGCTGGCTTGGCTCAGCTTCTGGCCTAGAGCGGCTACTAAAAGTTCAACCTGGAGATTCCTTATAAAAGGACCCAGCAAAGCAAGCCTTATAAAGTCCTCATGAACAATCTTTATTCTTGCTGAGCTTATGTAAATAATTAGGCCAGGATTGTTAAGACTGGATTCGTTCCACCAATGCATTAGTCTCGATTTGGCTATCTCTGATAATGGAGGTTTTTTTTAGAGAGAAAAACTATGTTTCAGCAATGCACTACTGTAAATGTAATTCTAGTTCTGAGTGTCTTTGAATATTTGTTGTTAGATCTCAGGCTTGTTAGTCTGTGAGGATATTTAAAGATGGGGGTCAGTCCCTATTAAAGCTTCAGGTATCTCTCTGGAGTTAAGTGAACCGACTCAGAAGAACCCTTAAACTGGTGAGGTGATCCAGATACAGTCGATCAACTTGAACTGATCCTCAAAAAGACTCTTGACTCCAGGGATCTCCAGCCCTGCTCCAGCCACACCCCGGAAGCTGGCTGGTCTAGCATGGCAGAAGCCTGAGGAATCATCGGTCCAGTAAAATAAACTGTCCTGCCTCTTTGCCATTGGACTGGCAAATGTTGCCCCAGAAATCTGGGGAAACAGCAAAAGTTCCTGATAGGATGTTCTGTTGGTATTAATTGCCTCTGATCTGGGCATGGGATTTTTAACATAGCAAAAGGTAAGGGGAGCCTATGCCTCTACTGCCAGACTCTAATGGGGGGTCCTCAGGTGGCCACTAGATGGCCCACCGATTTGGCTAAGGTTAGTAATGTAGAAAGAATCATAAAGGCGTACTGCACTTATACGCCCAAGGATCCTGAAGAAATTGGCTGTCATTCTCACTTTTGTAAAACAGGCAGCACTAGATATTAGAAACCCTAAAGGAGACCCTTACCAAATTAACCATGGAGACTGGTGGAATTTTGGTAAACTCTCCTTCCCTATGCCCTTTACAGGGTAAGAAATTCCCCTTACACCAAGGAGGGCTATGCCAGGCTTTAGGGGTACAATGGTAACTCAACTGACCCAGGATTGGGTCAGTTACAAGACAGGGGGGGAATGTAAGGACGCAGGTTTGAGACAATAGAAGGGCACACATTGCCCAAGGCAAGAGGGACCACCCTTGTAATACCCTTAATATTCCTAAGGGCAGGCCTAGAAATAGAAGCTATAGGTAATCAGTTATTGCTTAAGGCTAGTTACACCCTATGTGAGGGTCCTGGGTCCTGGGTCTACTCTGTGATTGGTTAACACTCTAAAGGTTGTAATTGGATAATAATAATTGGATCACTGTACCTGTGTCACAATTTCCTGGAACTCCCCCTTCCCAAACTCATAAAAGCCCTGCCCCACCTTTGTTCAGGGCTCTCAGCATGGATCCACCACGCCGGTAAAGTCTGTGAGCCCGAGTTTAGGCGCCATCGAGCCTAAACCTGTAATAAAGCCCTGTGCTTTTGCAAAAAATAAAAATTAAAAAAATAAAGTTAAGAGTCTCTTATGGTTTCCCTCCCACTCTTTTTTTTCCTTCCTTCTCTTATCTTCATCTGTTTTGTTTCCTCAATTCCACATATGAATGAAATCATATGGTATTTAATTCATTTAGCATAATGCACTCTAGCTCCATCTACATTGTTACAAATGGCAAGATTTCATTCTTTAGGATGACTAATATTCTGTTGTGTGTATCTGTGTGTGTGTGTGTGTGTGTGTGCGTGTGTGTGTGTGTGATGTATGTATATATATATATAGGCCACATCTTCTTTATCCATTCATCAGTCAATGGACATTTGGGCTCTTTCCATAGTTTGGCTCTTTTTAATAGTGCTGCTGTAGACATCAGGGTGCACGTGTTCTTTGAATCAGTATTTTTGTAACCTTTGGTAAATACCTAGTAGTGTAATTCCTGGGTCATAGAGTATTTTTATTTTAGGTTTTTTGAGGAATCTCCATACTATTTTCCAGAGTGGCTTCACCAGTTTACATTCCCAACAGTGTAAAAGTGTTCCCCTTTCTCTGCATCCTTGCCAACATCAGTTGTTTCCTGTGTTGTTAATTTTTGTCATCTGACAGATGTAAGGTAGTATCTCATTGTAGTTTTGATTCATATTTCCCTGATGATGAGTGATGTTGAGCATCTTTTCATGTGTCTTCTTTGCAAAGTGTCTATGCATGTATTCTACCCATTTCTTAACTGATTATTTGCTTTTTGGGTATTGAGTTTGATAAGTTCTTTATAGATTTTGAATATTAACCCTTTATCCAATATGTCACTTACAAATATCTTCTCTCATTCCATGGATTGCCTTTTAGTTTTGTTGATTGTTTCCTTTGCTGTGCAGAAACCTTTTATCTTGATGAAGTCCCGATAGTTCAGTTTTGCTTTTGTTTCCCTTGACTCTGGAGATGTCTAGTAAGAAGTTGCTGCAGCCAAGGTCAAAGAGGTTTCTGCCTGTGTTTTTCTCTAGGATTTTTATAGTTTCTTGTCTCATATTTAGGTCTTGCATATATTTTGAATTTATGTTTGTGGTATGGTTTGAGAAAGCAGTCCAGTCTCATTCTTCTGCATGTTGCTGCCCAGGTTTCTCAACATAAATTATTGACTAGACTATCTTTTTTCCATTGGATATTCTTTTATTCTTTGTTGACAATTAGTTGGCAATATACTTGTGGGTCCATTTCTGGGTTCTCTGTTCTTTACCATTGATATATGTGTCTGTTTTTGTGCCAGTACCCGCATACTATCTTGATGACTAGAGCTATGCATAATATAGTTCATGTCTGGAGTTGTGGTGTCTCCAGCTTTGATTTTCTTTTTTAAGTGTTGCTTTGGCTATGTAGTGTTGATAAAAACCCTCAACAAAGTAGGGATAGAGGGAACATACATCACCATCATAAAGACCATATGCAAAAGACACATAGCTAATATTATCCTCAATGGGAAAAATCTCAGAGCTATTTTCTACAGTCATGAACAAGGCAGGAATTTCTATTCTCATCACTGTTATTTAGCATAATATTAGAAATCCTAGCCTCAGCAATCAGACAACAGAAAGAAATAAAAGGAATCCAAATTGGTAAGGAATAAGGAAAACTTTCACTATTTGCAGACCACATTATACTCTATGTAGAAAACCTGAAAGACTGTACCAAAAAATTTGCTAGAACTGATACATGAATTCAGTAACGTCGCAGAATACAAAATCAACATATAGAAATTTGTTGCATTCTATACACCAATAATGAAGCAACAGAGAGAAAAATCAAATAATTGATCTCATTTACAATCACACCAAACATCTTAAGATACCTAGGAATAAACCTAACCAAAGAGGTAAGAGATCTATACTCTGAAAACTATAGAATGCTTATGAAGGGAATTGAAGATGACAGAAAGAAATGGGAAAACATTCCATGCCCTTGGACTGGAAGAAAAAGTATTGTTTAAATGTTTATACTACTCATAGCAATCTACACATTTAATGCAACTCCTATCAAAATACCACCAGCATTTTTCACAGAGCTAGAACAAACAATTCTAAAATTCGTATGGAGCTTTATCAATTTTATTGACCTTGATCACTTGTCTTGAGGAAGTAGTTGTCTTTCTCGACTGTAAAGTTACTTTTTTTCTCTCTTTTTCATATTCTTTCCTTTGGAAGGAAGTGGTTATTCATAGCGCATAATTAAGGAGTAGGGAGTTATGCTCTACCTCATCTAGGGCAGGGTAGCTACATAAAATTACCTGTAATTCTTATGCATGTGATTATTTGTCTCTTTACTCCCATTTATTTGTATCAGTATGGACTCCTGGATATTTATGTTATACATTAGGTAATAATCCAAAGTAATTTATTTACTGGCTGAAATTTTTCTACCTTTGTTCATTGGGAGTTCTTTCAGTTGGTATATCTATCCCTTTGGTATAACCTCATCGTGTGTGTGTGTGTGTGTGTGTGTGTGTGTGTGTTTGCACATGCATGAATTTCTTTATATTTCAGATTATAAGATTCTCCAGGATTATCTTATATATTTCTTGCCCTAGTCTTACAATCAGCCACTTTCCCGAGGGACCTTGGTTCCTTTTATCAGAGAATGCCATTAGAAACTTCCATAGAAGTGTGCTCTTTGCTACTGGGGTGTTATTGCTTCTAGGCCTTCTCAGGTGATAGCCTATTTGCTTTTAAACAAACTTTTTCAGATGGCATAAATATTGACCTATGTGTATGCTGATGGGAATGATCCAGTAGAAATATAAAATTCCATGATACAGAAGAGACATGCTTAGATGACTTCCTTGAGTAGGCAAATAAGGATCAAATCTAGCACAAACATGAAGTGTTTGTCCTTACATAGCATCAAGGCCAGTCCATCAATGATAATAGACCTAAAGGCAGAGCATGCAGGTACAGATGCCAGCCAGTGGGTGAATATAGTGGAAATTCTCTCCTAATTGCTTCAGTGTTTTTTGTTTGTTTCTAGGGCTTACAAGGTGCTCTAACCTTACTGTTTCTCAACCAGGTGTGCTCTCAGACAGGTATACTCCAACTGTAGGGTCTTTGCAATGACTGTTACCTCTGTCTGGAATGCTTTATTCTCCTATAGCTACATGACGAAACCCCTCATTTCCTTCAATTGTACAGTTTCTTCTATTTTAGCCTCAACAATGCATCTTCCTTGACTATTTTATTTACATATAATCTTAAGATTCTCTTCCACTTAGTTCCCATCTCCTGTACTTCTAATATTTTTTTTAACCTTGCTCTGATTTTTCTCTTTCTATAGCAATTACCAACTTTATATATATACTTTACCTACCATATTATCTGTTGATTTTATGTCTCCTTATACCAGGATGTAGGCTCCTTAAGGACAGAGATCTTTGCCCTTTTTGCTCCCTGATATAGCACAAGGGCCTAGAACAGTGTATGGCACATTGTAAATGCTCAACAAATGATTATTGAATGAATCAATGAGCTATGTCTCAGTTAAAATCAGGCAGCCACCTGATATCCAAATTATCGTTACCATATAGAAATATAAGCCAAATATTGCTGGATCATCTGATTCTTAAAAAAATTCTCAAATTTGAATTTTTATATGCAATTTCCAAATTTTTTATCTCAAATTATTTTTATTTTTATTTTTTTATAATTTATTGTCAAGTTGGTTTCCATATAACATCGAGTACTCATCTCAACAAGCACCGTCATCCATGACCATCACCCCCCTTCTCTCGCCTACTCACAAAAGACCTCAGTTGTACTCAGTATTCAAGAATCTCTCATGGTTGGCCTTCCTTCCTCCCCTGAACTATTTTTCACCTTCCCCTACCTCATGGTTCTCTGTTAAGTTTCTCCTGTTCCTCATATGAGTGAAAACTTATGGAATCTGTCCTTCTCTGCCTGACTTATTTCACTTAGCATAACACCCTTGAGGTCCATCCACTTTGCTACAAATGGCCACATTTCATTCTTTCTCATTGCCATGTAGTATTCCATTGTATAGATAAGCCACATCTTCTTGATCCATTCATAAGTTGATGGACATTTAGGCTCTTTCCATGATTTGGATATTGTTGGAAGTGCTGCCATGAACATTGGAGTACATGTGCCCTATGCATCAGCACTGCTGTACCCCTTGGGTAAATCCCTAGCAATGCTATTACTGGGTCATAGGGGAGTTCTGTTGTTAATTATCTGAGGAATCTCCACACTGTTTTCCAGAGCGGCTCACCAGTTTACAGTCCCACCAACAGTGTAGAAGGGTGCCCATTTCTCCACATCCTCGCCAGCGTCTATAGTTTCCTGATTTGTTCATTTTAGCCACTCTGACTGGAGTGCTGTGGTATCTCAGTGTGGTTTTGATTTGTATTACCCTAATGATGAGTGACACTGAGCATCGTTTCATGTGCCTGTTGGCCACCTGGATGTCCTCTTTGGAGAAGTGTCTATTCATGTCTTCTGCCCATTTCTTCACTAGATTATTTGTATTTCAGGTGTGGAGTTTGGTGAGTTCCTTATAGATTTTGGATACTAACCCTTTATCTGATATGTCATTTGGAACTGTCTTTTCCCATTCCCTCATTTGCCTATTAGTTTTCTTGCTTGTTTCCTTTGCAGTGCAGAAGCTTTTTATCTTGATGAGGTCCCAGTAGTTCATTTTTGCTCTTGATTCCCTTGTCTTTGGGGATGCATCCACTAAGAAATTGCTGCAGTTGAGGTCAAGGACACTGTTTCCTGCTTTCTCCTTTAGGGTTTTGATAGTTTCCTGTTTCACCATCTGGTCCTTCATCCATTTTGAGTTTCTTTTTGTGTACGGAGTAAGAAAGTGATCTAGTTTCATTCTTTTGCATGTTGCTGTCCAGTTCTCCCAGAACCACCTGTTAAACAGGTTGTCTTTTTTCCATTGGATCCTCCTTCCTGCTTTGTCAAAGATTAATTGGCCATATATTTGTAGGTCCAGTTCTGGGTTCTCTATTCTATTCCATTGGTCTATGTGTCTGTTTTTGTGCCAAACCATACTGTCTTGATGATGACAGCTTTGTAGTAGAGGCTAAAGTCTGGGATTGTGATGCCTCCCATTTTGGTTTTCTTCTTCAATATTACTTAGGCTACTTGTGGTCTTTTGTGGTTCCATACAAATTTTAGGATGGTTTGTTCTAGCTTTGAGAAGAATGCTGGTGCAATTTTTATGGGGATTGCATTCACTATGTAGATTGCTTTCGGTAGTGATGTTATTTTAACAATATTTATTTTTCCGATCCACTTGCATGGAATGTTTTTCCATTTATTTGTGTCTTCAATTTCCTTCATTGGTTCTATAGTTTTCATCATACAGATCTTTCACATCCTTGGTTAGGTTTAATCCTAGGTATTTTTTGGTTTTTCGTGCAATTGTGAATGGGACCACTTTCTTATTTCTCTTTCTGTTCCTTCATTATTGGTGTATAAAAATGCAACTGATCTGTACGTTTATTTTGTATCCTACACCTTTGCTAAATTCATGGATCAGTTCTCGTAGGTTTCTGGTGGAGTCTGTAAGGATTTCCATGTAGAGTATCATGTCATCTGCGAAAAGTGAAAGTTTGACTTCATCTTTGCCAATTCTGAAGCCTTTTACATCCTTTTGTTGTCTGATTGCTGATGCTAGGACCTACAACACTAAGTTAAACAACAGTGGTGAGAATGAACATCCCTGTCTTGTTCCTGATCTCAGGGGGAAAGCTCTCAGTTTTTCCCCACTGAGGATGATATTAACTGTGGGCTTCTCATAAATGGCTTTTATGATGTTTAAGTAAGTTCCTTCTATCCCCTGACTTTTTCAAGGGTTTTTATTAAGAAAGGATGCTGTATTTTGTCAAATGTTTTTTCTGCATCTATTGACAGCATCATATGGCTCTTATCTTTTCTTTGGTTAATGTGATTTATCACACTGATTGATGTGTGAATATTGAACAAGCCCTGTATCCCAGGAATGAATCCCACTTGATCATGGTGGATAATTCTTTTTATATGCTTTTGAATTCTATTTGCTAGTATGTTGTTTAGGATTTTTGCATCCGAATTCATCAGGGATAGAAGCCTGTAGTTCTTATTTTTCTTTTTCTTTTTTGCTGGGACTCTGTGTGGTTTGGGAATCAAAGTTATGCTGGAATCATAGAATGCGTATGGAAGTTTTCCTTCTATTTCTATTTTTTGGAATAGCTTGAGAAGAATGGGTATTAACTCTGCTTTAAATGTCTGGTAGAATTCCCCAGGGAAGCCATGTGGCCCAGGGCTTTTATTTATTGGGAGACTTTTGATAATGGATTCAATTTCTTCACTGTTATGGGTCTGTTCAGGCTTTCTATCTCTTCCTTTTGAATTTTGGTAGTGTGTGTGTTTTTAGGAATTTGTCCATTTCTTCTAGGTTGTCCAGTTTGTTAGCATATAAGGTTTCATAGTATGCCCTGATAATTGCTTATATTTCTGAGGGATTGGTTGTAATAACTCCATTTTCATTCCTGATTTTGTCTATTTGGATGCTCTGTCTTTTCTTTTTGAGAAGCCTGGCTAGAGGTTTTTCAATTTTGTTTCTTTTTTCAGAAAACCAACTCTTGGTTTCATTGATCTGTTCAACTGTTTTCTTTTATATTGTTTATTTCTGCCCTGATATTTATTCTTTCTCTTCTTCTGCTGGGTTTGAGGTGCTCTTGCTACTTTGCTTCTAATTCCTTTAGGCGTTCTGTTAGATTTTGTATTTGCACTTCTTCTAGTCTCTTGAAATAGGCCTGGAACGCAATGTACTTTCATCTTAGGACTGCCTTCCCTGCATCCCAAAGAGTTTGGATTGTTGTATTTTCATTTTCATTTTTTCCATATATTTTTAAATTTCTTCTGTAATTGTCTGATTAGCCCATTCATTCTTTAGTAGGTTGTTATTTAGCCTCCATGTTTTTTGAGGTTTTCCAAACTTTTACCTGTGATCGATTTCACGTTTCATAGCACTGGGATCTGAAACTATGTATGGTATGATGTCAATTCTTTTATATTTATTGAGGGCTGCTTTATAACCCAGTATGTGATCTATCTTGGAAAATGTGCCATGAGCACTCAAGAAGAAAGTGAATTTCCTAGCCTCAGGTTGTAGAATTCTAAATATATCTATTGGGGCTCCTGGATGGCTCAGTTGTTTAAACCTCCAAATTTGGCTCAGGTCATGATCTCACAGCTCATGACTTCGAGCCCTGAATCGGGCTCTGTGCTGACAGCAAAGAGCCTGGAGCCTCCTTCCAATTCTCTGTCTCTCTCTCTCTCTCTCTGCCCTTCTCCCACTCATGATCTCTCAGTCAAAAATAAATAAACATAAAAAAGTAAATATATCTGTCAAATTCATCTGGTCCAATGTGTCATGCAGGTCCATTTTTTCTTTAGTGATTTTCTGTCTAGTTGACCTATTCATTGCTGTACATGGAGTATTAAAGTCCCCTGCTATTAGCACATTCTTATCAATAAGATCGTTTCTGTTTGTGATTGATTGTTTTATGTATTTTGGTGCTCCCGAATTTCATGCGTAGAAATTTATAATTGTTAGCTCTTCCTGATGGATAGACCCTGTAATTATTATATAGTGCCCTTCTTCATCTCTTGTTAATGCCTTTACTTTAAAGTCCAGTTTGTCCGATATACGTATGGCTACTCCAGCATTGTTTTGACTTCCAGTCGCATGATAGATATTTCTCCATCCCCTTACTTTCAATCTGAAGGTATCCTCAGGTCTAAAATGAGTCTCTTATAAACAGCAAATAGATAGATTTTGTTTTTCTATCCATTCTGATACTTTATGTCTTTTGACTGAAGCATTTAGTTCATTTACATTCAGTGTTATTAAAAAAATATATGAGTTTAGGGTCTTTGTGTTCTCTGTAGGATTCATGCTTATAGTGGTGTCGTTGGTCCCTCGTGTTCCTTGCAAAATTTCCCTCATAGAGACCCCTTATGATTTCTTTTAGGGCTGGTTTAGTGGTGATGAATTCCTTCAATATTTGTTTGTTTGGGAAAATCTTTATCTCTTCTATTCTGAATGATAGACTTGCTGGATGAAGGATTCTTGGCTGCATATTTTTCTGTTCATCACATTGAAGATTTTCTGCCATTCCTTTCTGGCCTACCACGTTTCAGTAAATAGGTCTGCAACTACTCTGATAGGTCTTCCTTTGTATGTTAGGGGCCCTTTATTCCTAGCTGCTTTCAGAATTTTCTCTTTATCCTTATATTTTGCCAGTTTCACTATCATATATCATGCCAAAGGTCGATTCAAGTTACATCTGAAGGGAGTTCTCTGTGCCTCTTGGATTACAAGGTCTGTTTCCTTCCCCAGATTGGGGAAATTCTATGCTATGATTTGTTCAAGTACCACTTGAGCCTCTTTCTCTCTCTTCTTCTCGAATTCCTATGATACCGATATTGTTCCATTTGATTGCTCAGATCCTGAATTATCTTTTTGTCCTCCTGAATCAATTTTTGTCTCTTTTTCTCCTTTTTCTATAATTGTGTTTTCTAATTTACCTATTCTCCTTTCTGCCTCTTCAGTTCGTGCAGTTGCTACCTCCATTTTATTATGCACATCATTTATAGCATTTTTAAATTCATCATAACTATTTTTAAGCTCCAAGTCTTTGTAGCAATAGCGTCTCTGGTGTCTTCCATGCCTTATTCAAGCCCAGCAATTAATTTTATTATTCTTGTTCTAAATTCTTGGTGAGCCATGTTGCTTATATCTGTTTTGTTCAATTCTTTAACTGTCATTTCTTCCTATAATTTCTTTAGAGGAGACTTCTTCTGTTTCATCATTTTGGCTAGCTTTCTGTTTTTTTGTAAGTTTTCAAAGCTTATTATGCACTCTGCATCTGTTATTTCTATTATATTAAAGGAGGCTCATTGACTGTCTTCAGCCTGTCCACTCAGGACGTGTTCTTTTAATGGTGTCCCTTGGTCTCTCTTGTTTTGCCTTTGGTTATTTTATTTCCCTACTCATAGTGATATTTGGAACTCTCCAGTATGTGTACTTTGGCTTGTTTATTGAGGTAGCCCTGGAAAGCAAAACAGACAGACAAACAAACAGGGAACAAAACGATGGGAAAGCACAGACAAATCAAACAAACAAGGAAACCAAAAGGAAACAAAACAAAACAAAAACAACAAGGCAAAGGCCTGTCTAAAAGCATAAAACCAGAAATTCCAGCTACAAATAAAGATAAGGGTAGAGGCAGTGCTGATGGAAGAACATATACAAAGAGAGAAATGACATGGGTGGGAAGAAAGAGAAATTGAAAATTGACCAGACAGACTAAAAGGCTTAATTCAGAGAGAGAAAAAGGAGAATATGGTAGGAGATAAGGAGAAAGTAACTAAGATAATGTTACCCACAGAAAGTATATAGTCTGATTATTCCAGAGAGAGAGAGAAAGGAATGTAAGGATGGAAGTGTAGCATATGCATCAGGAGAATGGATTAAGTGTCACTGTCTAAGCAAACGTATAACCAGAGTGCCCAGTTCAGTGGAGGAGAGAGACAAGAATGAGATAAGGGAGAATTTATCTGTATAGCAAGAATTGATCTAGACTTCATCACAGCAATGCATCATGCTGGTCTTGGCTGGGGCCTTATTTAAAAAAAAAAAGAAGTTCTCCAGCGTTGATGGGTGTGGTTTGGTGTATGCAGGTCTTGCCCCGACTCTGGGTCCTGTGGACCACTCCCTGAGGCCCTTCCTTGGTGGTTGTGGAAAGAAAAATGGCAACGCCCCAGTCCCTTCTTGAACCAAATATTACAAATCACTCTTTTGCGTCTGATCTCCCTGTGCCTTGGGTGTAGCCAAGGTGAGCCATGTTCTATTCCCTGTGCCCAGCCTTGTTTCCAGATCTTATTCCACGTGTGTTTAATGATACCATGCGAAATGTAACCCCACAGGCTGGGGGCACTTCCTAGCTGAGGAAAAGTATGGGGTGTAGGGTAGTGGTTCCTCCTGATCCCAACTGGGACCGGGACACCCAGCCCAAAGAAAGCTCCGCAGTTAGAGATAGGATCTCTCTCCAAATACCCTGTAGTTAGAAATGGGATAGGATTCCTCTCCGTCAGGGTCGAGGTTTTTCTTTTCTCCAGGGACAGTTCTATGAGCAGTTTCAGTCACTCTTTTTCTTCCCTTTGTCTCTCCCCAGAGGGGGCTCCCTCCCCTCCTTGTCTCAATGTTCTGGCCCATTTTTATCTTCCCCAGTTAGCAATCATGCACCTATGAGGCTGTTTTCTTAGCAGACTCTGTCTCTTTTCCTCCCAGACTCTTGCGGTTCAGCATCCTTTGGCTTCATCCCTTCTTTGTTTGAGAGGTGTGGGTGGAATGTACGGATCTCCCTATTTCTCAGCCAACATGCCTCTCAAATTCCTAAATTTTAAAATTTTCTAGGCTCCTCTCCCAAGAAACTCCACTCAGATTCAACCAGCGGACTCACAGCTTATAAATTCTGAACTACAAGATTTTAACTCTAACATAACCAGGGGTTAATGGTATATTTTAGCTATATGACCTGTGCCTTGTTTTCCTCACCCGGAAAATGAAAATTTGTTTATTCAACTTAAAAAATTTTGAACACTTGCATTAGGTGTTTGGCAAAAAGCACTGAACGAGACAGATTAAAGTGCCTACTCTCCTTTGGGGTGCCTGGCTGGCTTGGTTGGTGGAGTATGCAACTCGTGATCTCTGGATCATGAGTTCAAGCCTCATGTTGGGCATAGAGATTACTTAATAAAATTTTTAAAAAATTCTTAGTCTCCTGGAACTTACTTTCTAGTGTGAGGGATACATACACATACATTCACAAGACTATGTTTGGTAATACTTACGATGAGAATAACAAGGGGTCATGTTGCAAGAGTGACTAGAAGGCCATTTTTAGTTGAGTGTTCAACAAGGGCCTCCCAGAGAAAGAGACTTAAAGCTGAGACCTACATGGCAGGAAGGAACCAACCTTGTGAAGATCTGTGGGAATAGTGTGCCAGTCAGAGAGAAAAGCAAGTGCAAAGGTCATGAAACAGGAACAGACTAGTTATATTCAAGGAAACAAAAAAAGTCCAGTCTGGGTGGAGCACAGTGAGCTGAGGGAAAATATTGGATGAGGCTGAAGAGGCAGGCAGAGGACAGATCCTCTTGCATATTGTGGGCCAGAATAAGTTGATTTTTATTAGTAATTTAAGGCAAATGGAAAGTGTTATATTTTGTCTGTTTGTTTTAATCTGGGGAATAAGATGATCAGATTTCCATTTTTAAGAGATCACTCTGACTGCCCTGGTGAGATGAGATTGTAGGGAGACAAGCAAGGAGACCAAGATAGGATGCAATTTTATCATTGAGGGGAGATACATGATGGTAAGCTTGGATTGGCATGGTAACTAAGGAGATGGGGAGAAGTGAATTGATCCAAGATATGTATTGAAAGATAAGCTGACAGGACATATTGATGCACTGGATGTGAGAAATGAGAGAAATAGTTGAATAAAGGATGTCTCTTATGTTACTGGCTTAAGCAGCTGAGTGAATCATGGTGCTCTGAGAGATAGTACTTGAGGAAGAGCAAGGAAAATAGTGTCTACCTCAGCGAATGCTGACAAGCACTTAGCACCAAAGCTGGCAAACAATAAGTGCTCAACACATTATTTCTTATTTCTATGTTTACTACTGATACCACTATTACTACTAGCTCTGATTTTTCATCCCCTATTATATGGTAAAAACTGTTATATTCCTCAGTAACACTATCAGGTAGGTCATATTATTGAAGAATATAAAACTGGTATTCATAGAGGTTAAAGAACTTGCCCAGTGATACATGGCTATTAAATAGTAGAGTTGAGATTTGGACCCAGGTCTGTGTAGCTCATACACATAATTAGATTTTTTTACTGTATTTTCTTTTATTACCCATTTTTACTGTTATTTATAGGTATCAGTATTTGTATATTACAACAAATGAGATATGTTAAATTCCTGTCTGTATAAAGTTTTGTGATTCTATTCTGAGATTCCACAGTGTAAAATATCATCTGGTGATGAGAATAAGAGTCTATTGATTAAAGATGGACAACAGAGGACAGTGAAATAGAGCTGCTTAGTTCATGATAAGTGAGGATCAGGTTAAAGCAGAAATTTCCAGAGATTGAGGTGCCTGGGTGGCTCAGTCGGTTAAGCATCTGGCATTTCTTTGTGTCCTCTTCAACTTCTTTCATAAAGTGTTTTATAGTTTTCAGAATACAGATCTTTTGCCTCTTTGGTTTGGTTTATTCCTGGGTATCTTATTATTTTTGATGTAGTTGTAAATGGGATAGATTTCATAATTTCTCTTTCTTCTGCTTCATTTTTTATTATTAAAAGATTAGTGTTTATGTATTTTTGAGAGACAGAGAGAGACAGCGTATGAATGGGGGAGGAACAGAGTAAGAAGGAAACACAGACTCTGAAGCAGGCTCCAGGCTCTGAGCTGACAGCACAGAGCCCAACGTGGACCTCGAACCCACAAACTGTGAAACCATGACATGAGCCAAAGTATAACTGACTGAGCCACCCAGGTGACCCTCTTCTGCTTCATTATTGGTGTATAGAAGTACAACAGATTTCTGGATGCTAATTTTGTATCTTTTGAGTTTCTGAATTCATGTATCAGTTCTAGAAATTTTTGGGTCAGTCTTTGGGTTCTCTACATAGAATATCATGTGGTTTGTGGATAGTGAAAATTTTCCTTCTTCTTGTCAATTTGGATGTCTTTTATTTCTTTCTGTTGTCTGATTACTAAGGCTGGGACTTCCAGTACAATGTTAAATAACAGTGGTGACAGTCGATGACATTCCCTTGACCTTAAGGGAAAAGCTGTTAGTTTTTCTCCACTAAGGATGATATTAGCTGTGGGTTTTTTGTGTATAATCTTTATTATGTTGAGGTCTGTTCTGCCCAGCCCCACTTTATTGAGGATTTTTATCATGAGTGGATGTTGTACTTTGTCAAATGCTTTTTCTGCATCTATTGAAAGGATCATATGGTTTTATCCTTTATTTTATTAATGTGGTATATCAGATTGATTTCATTTATAGTATATCCCTTGCAGCCCAGGAATAAATCCCACTTGATCATGGTGAATGATTCTTTTAATGTACTACTGGATTCAGTTTGCTGGCATTTTATTGAGAACTTTCACAACAATGTTCATCAGATATATTGCAGTTCACTTTTTTAGTGGAGTCTTTATCTGGTTTTAGTATCAGAATAATGCTTGCCTCAAAGAATGAATTTGTAAATTTTTTTTCCTTTTCTATTTTTTAGACTAGTTTGAGAGGTATTGGTATTAAGTCTTCTTGAAATGTTTGGTAGAATTCCCCTTGAAGCCATTTAGCCCTGGATTTTCATTTGTTCAGAGATTTTTTAATAACTGATTCAATTTCTTTCCTGTTTATCAGTCTGTTCATGTTTCAGTTTTGGTAGTTTATGTTTCTACAAATTTATCCATTTTTTCCAAAGTGTTCAATATTTTGGCATATAGTTTTTCATATGATTCTCCTATAATCGTTTGTATTTATGTAAGTTTGATTGTTATTTCTCCTCTGTCATTTGTGATTTTATTTATTTGGGTCCTTGTCTTTTTAAGTCTAGATTGAGGTTTATCCATCAATTTTATTGATATTTTCAAAGAACCACCTCCTGGCTTTATTGATCTGTTGTATTTTTTAAGTTTATATATAATTTATTTCTGCCTTACTATAATTATATTTTATTATATGTTTTATTATATATAATTTTATTATAATTATTACATATTTTATTCTTTATTATTTCTCTCTTCTGCTGGCTTTAGGCTTTGTTTGTTCTTTTTCTGGGTCTATTAGTTGTAAGGCTATGTTATTTATTTGATATTTTTCTTCTTTTTCATTTTTTTCTTGCTTCTCAAAGTAGGTCTATATTGCTATTAACTTCTCTTTTAGGAATGCTTTTGCTGCATTGCTAAGGTTTTGGACTATTTTGTTCTCATTTTAATTTTTTCTGTGTATTGTTTTTATGTCTTCTGTGATTTCCTGGTTGAACCATTCATTGTTTAGTAACATGTTGTTCCACCTGCATGTACTTATGGTCTTTCCAAGGTTTTTCTTGTGGTTGACTTCAAGTTTCATAGGGTTGTAGTCAGAAAATATGCATAGTATGATCTCAATCTTCTTGTATTTGTTGAGGTCTGATTTGTGACCTAATATGTGGTCTATTCTGGAGAATGTACCATGCGTACTTGAAAAGAATGTGTATTCTGCTCTTTTAGGATGGAATATTTTGAGTATATCTGTTAAGTCCATCTGATTCACTGTATCATTCAAAGCCATTGTTTCCTTGTTGATTATATATTTAGATGATCTGTCTATAGATGAGGTGTTAAAGACCCCTACTGGTATTGTATTATCAATTAGTTATTTTTATGTTTGTCATTGTTTTATATATTTGGATGCCTTCATGTTGGGTGCATAAATATTTACAGTTGTTAAGTCTTCTTGTTGGATTGTCCCCTTTGTTATGATATGGTGCCCTTCTTTGTTTCTTGTTACAGTCTTTGATTTAAAGTCTAGTTTGTCCTATATAAGTGTTGCTACCATCACTTTGTTTTTTTTAATGTTTTATTTATTTTTGATACAGAGAGACAGAGCATGAGAGGGGGAGGGGCAGAGATTGAAGGAGACACAGAACTAGAAGCAGGCTCCAGGCTCTGAACTAGCTGTCAGCACAGAGCCTGATGCGGGGCTCGAACCCATGAACATGAGATCTGACCTGAGCCGAAGTCGGAGGCTTAATAGACTGAGCCACCCAGGCGCCCCCCATCGCTTTATTTTGATATCCATTAGCATGACACATGGTTCTCCATATCTTCCCTTTCAATCTAAAGTTGTTTTAGGTCTAAAATGAGTCTCTCATAGGTACCATATAGATAGGTCTTTAATTTTCCTTCTTCTTTTTTTTTAATCCAATATTAGACCTTGTGTCACTTTATTGGAGCATTTAGTTCATTTATATTCAGAGTAATTATTGATAGATATGTATTTAGTGCCATCTTATTACTTGTGTTGTTATTGTTTCTGAGATTTTCTCTGATCCTTTCTTGCTTTTGTCATTTTTCATTTTTAATTTTCCATTCAAAAATCCCATTTAATATATCTTGCAGGGCTGATTCAGGAGGACACAAACTCCTTTAGGTTTTTTGGTTTTTATTTTTTATTTTTTGCTTGTTTGTTTCTTTTTGTCTGGGAAACTCTATCTCTCCTTGTGTTCTGAATGATTACCTTGATGGATAGAATATTCTTTGTTGCAGATTTTTCCCATTCAGCATTTTAAATGTGTCATACCACTTGCTTCTGGTCTGCCAAGTTTCTTTTGAGAAATATGCAGCTAGATTTATGGTTCCTCCTTTGTAAGTAAAGGACTTATTTTTGTCTTAATTCTTTTAATATTTTGTCTTTATCACTATATTTTCAAATTTAATTATAGTACGTCTTGGTGTTGGCCTGCTTTTTTTTTTTGGAGTTCTCTGTTCCTCCTGGATCTGGATGTCTGTTTCATTCCCCAGATTAAGGAAATTTTCAGCTATTATTTTCTCAAATAAAGTTTCTGCCCCCCTTTCTCTCTGTTTTTCTTCTCAGACTCTTATGATGTGAATGTTACTACATTCGATGGGGTCACTGAGTTCCCTAAGTCTATTCTCATGTTGCATAATTCTTTCTCTCTTTTGTTCAGTTTTCTTATTTTCCATTATTTTGTCTTCTATATCACTAATTTGTTCTTCTGCTTCTTCCAGCCTACAGTTTATTTCATCAAACCTATTTCAAATCTGAGTATTCTCCATCTCTGACTGAGTTTTTCAACTCTTTAATCTCTGTGGTAATGGTCTCCTTCTTATCTATCACTCTTCTCTCAAGTCTAGCAAGTATCTTTATGACTGTTGCTTTACATATTTTAACGTTTATTTATTTTTGAGAGAGAGACAGAGTGTGAGTGAGGGAGGAGCAAAGAGAGAGGAAGACATAGAATCCAAAGCAGGCCTCAGGCTCTGGGCTGTCAGCAGAGAGCCTAACAAAGGGCTCAAACCCATGAACCATGGGATCATAACCTGAGCCGAAGTTGGATGCTTAATCTAATTGACTGAGCTACCCTGATGTCCCAATTATGATTGTTGCTTTAAATTCTCCATCAGGTATGTTACTTATTCTCTTTCACTTACATCTCTGTGTGTGGCTTTATCTTGTTCTTTCATTTGTGATGAATTCCTCTGTTGTAGCATTTTATCTAAGTCTCTGTCTTCTTCTGTGTGTTAGAAAAGCAAGTTTCATTTCTTGCTCCTAAAAGTAATGGCTTTATGAAGAGTAGCTCATGTAATGCCCATGGCCTGATGCTTCAGGGTATGCTTCCAGTATGCACTGCATGCACTCTGCTATTGTGTTCTGGCTGCTTTTTTTCCTTCAGGTCAGTCATCTGCAGAAGTTCTTTTTGCCTAAATGGTTAGTGTTTGGTCCTTGGCCAGAATGTGATGAGTTTTAACTAGATGTGCCCTGGTCTGCTCATTAAATGAGAATTGATACTATTTCAAGTTGAACTGAAGCCATGTAAAAGTCTCTGGTTGGGAGATGTGGGCAACTGTTGGTCTTCTGATGAAAACAAGTTTGACTGAAAAGTGTAGTCCCAGTATAGTGCAGTGGGTGGGGCTTGGTGTAAGCAAGTTAGGCAGCAGGTGTTGGCATTGCACTGTTTCCTGCAAGTGACTCTGTGTTTATGCTGAGGGGATGGGAAGGGAGATGGCAGCAACCAGCCAGATCCTTTGTCCCCAGTGAGGCATCTCCACAAACACTGCTTCTCAAGGATGTGCTTCAAGAAGAGCAAATAATCTCCCCACTGTGTGTTCTAGACATTTTTCAGATTGCTCTTTCCCTACTGTCCACCTCCAGGTTGTTTGCTTGTCTTCTCTTTGGGAGCAGTGCAGTGCCCACTGGGCTCTATCCCAGCCAAGTCTGATGACTTTAAAACTCCAAGCTTTAAGCTCCATTAGTTGCAAATGTTCATGAAATTCAGCCCCTCTCCTTTTGCCAGCCAGTGACTTTGAGGAAATGTTCTTTTTGTGCATTCGCCTGTATGTTCTACTCTCTCTCCTCCTTCTCCATGATCACAGCTCCCTGTCCTCCACAGCACTGGCAATCAGTTTCTCCCCTAAACTATGTCCCCATGCTTTCTAACTTCTTTAATGTGGCTTCTTTTTTTATTATTTTAATTAATTAATTAATTAATTAATTATATCTTAGAGAGAGAATGCCAGTGGGAGAGAGGGCACGAGGGAAAGAAAGAGAGAATCCTATGCAGGCACCATGCTTAGTGCAGAGCCCAGTGTGGGCCTCAATCCCATGACCCTGGGACCATGACCTGAGCCCAAATCAAGATTCAGATGCTCAACTGACTGAGCCACACTCTTATCTCCTTTTTTTTTTTTTTGGTGGAGTTTGTTCTTTCAGTATTCCCAGTTGATTTCTGGGGTATTTAGAATGATTGATAGTTATCTAGTTGTGTAACAGGAGCCTAGGGTCCTCCTACTTGACTGCCATGTTCTCTATTTCCAGTAGTAAGTCATTTCTTTTGGACAAAGGATTGGAGAAGCGAGAAAATGAAGACTGGGAAACCTGTTAAGATGCTACTTTAATTGTACAGGAAAAACATGATAACAATTTGAACTGTGACAGGACCTAATGAGATATTAGACAAAGAAAGAATTTTAAAACAGAATCAGAACTAAATGTAAACCAGTTGTATATAGGGAATAAGTATGGAGAAATGGAGTGGTGGATGATTTTGAGGCATGTGACTTAAGAAACTAGTTTGTGTGATTAGTGATCCTCTAATCATAATAGATATTATAGGAGGAAGAACAAACTGTAGGAGGGAGATAAGTTCAGTTTGGGACTGATATGTGCCTTTATAATGATCATATGGTATACTTGGCTAGATCTTAGGAGAGATGACAGAACTGAAAAAAAAAAAAAAGCTTTATAGACCTGGATGTATTCAGCACTTAGTTTGTGGTTGAAAATTAGTGCTAGAACATTCAGTGCTGGAGATGATGGTTGGAAGAAAAGAAGAACACAAACAAACAAAACAGAAGAAGGAGTCATGATGACTGGGGGAAGGGGAATATTTTCAAACTAGGCTGAGGATGGAAAGACAGTAATAGAGTAGTAAGGAGTGGTCAGGAGTAGGCAATCATAAGAGAGATATCTTAGAAGTAAGAAAAGATTCAAACAGTTGAAGGAAGGGGCACCTAGGTAGCTCAGTCGGTTAAGCATCCAATTTCAGCTCAGGTCATGAACTCGCAGTTTGTGAGTTCAAGCCCCATGTCAGGCTCTGTGCTGACATCTCAGAACCTGGAGCCTACCTCAGATTCTATGTCTCCCTCTCTCTGCCTCTTCCCTGTTTGTGCTCTCCCTTTCTCTCTCAAAAAGAAATAAACCTTAAAAAAATTTTTTTAAGTTGAAGGAACGTTACAAGTTTCAACTAATGCACAGAGGTCAGATAGGATGAGAGTGAACAAGAAATCACTAGATATGGCTAATAAGATATCTTTAGTGAGAAGCCCTTGGATGGCTCAGTCAGTGAAGCATCCAACTTCAGCTCGGGTCATGATCTCATGGTTTGTGGGTTCAAGACCGAAATTGGACTCTGTGCTGACAGCTCAGAGCCTGAACCTGATTTGGATTCTGTGCCTCCCTCTCTCTCTGCTCCTCCCCTGCTCATGCTGTGTCTTTCTGTCTCAGAAATAAATAATAAAAATTTTAAAAAAGATATCCTTAAGGAAACTAGTGATAGAAATTCAATATAACGATGGGGCAGAGCCAGATGATAATGGGTCATAGCATGATGTTAGAGTGGCATGCAAAATTTTGAATGTTGACAAATCTTTCCAGTTCTCTAATAGCAGCAGATATAGCGAGTAGGCAGGAATCAGAAAATAAATAATGGAGTCATAGGATATGATGGCTTAGTTGCAAAGACAATTAACATATAATTTCAACATAAAGACAGGGAGAATACTTTGGCATGTACTATATGAGGAGGAAGATAACCATATATAAGAAAACTCTTGTGTTTTTGAAGGGTTTGTAGTGTAAGTCAATGAAGCAAAACTTTTGTGAATACTATAAGAATAATTAAAAAACAACATATTGTCGGATATAAAAATATCAGTGTAATCTAAATAAGAAGCAGTGAAGTGTAAGTAGATATTAGGGTCAGTGAAATTGGTTGGGGAAGGATTTCTGGAATAGAGTTTTGTTATTGTTTTTAACAGAAATAACATGGTTTCCATAGATTGCTAAAGAGCTTTTTGGCTATGGTATAATGTGTAGCAGATTGGGTCTCTTAAAATTGTCTTCAACCGAACAATAAAGCAATCACCTAAGGGTCACTTATTCCATGGTGGGGATGATGGTGATGGCAGGCAATCTTTTGAATTTACCTTGATTATTCTCTTATCTTTACCACATCTAAGCCAGTTATTGGCAGACAGATTTTGAACTAGCTACTTGTACCCTTAGGTGATTGATTGTAATTAATTTCCTTGACAATGGTTACTTGAAGTTACTACTGGAAAGATCCATAATTATCACCTATGTATGAATGGATTATCATACGTATATGTATAATTTTTTAAAAAATTTTTTAACGTTTTTATTTATTACTGAGAGACAGAGAAAGACAGAACATGAGCATGGGAGGGGCAGAGAGAGGGGGGAGACACAGAATCCGAAGGAGGCTCCAGGCTCTGAGCTGTCAGCACAGAGCCCAACATGGGGCTTTAACTCACAAACCGCGAGATCATGACCTTAGTTGAAGTTGGACACTTAACAGACTCAATCACCCAGGTGCCCCAGTACAATTTTTGTTCTTGAGTAGGTGTCTGACTTAAATTCTCAAGACCCAAATACATTATACATTGTTTTGAATTCAGCATGCATGATATTTTGATGATAAATTTTATCTTGATCAAATATATAATTTCTACTGTAACCTGGTTCATAGACTGCTCTTTTTAAACAACAACAAAAACCAAAATATATTTATTTAAGTTATAGTTTGGCTTGAGAGTCTGTAAATAATGTATTAATAATAGGAATGATGTTAAAAAGGGTTAATTTTCATTGAGCACTTACCATGAGTCAGGTACCATGCTAAGTGTTTTAAATGAACTGTCATGTTGGACGACAATTCTTTATGGGTCTTTTGCACTTCTGCATGCTTTATGAGCAGAGGCATTCACTATCCCTTTTCCCAGATTACCTTTTCAAAAATGTACTTGTAGAGAACAGTCTTTAAAGCTAGAAAATAGTGTCTTTCACCAGACCAAAGGGCAGGTTTTCTTACAGCCTTTGAAAATATAGATAGTAGCTGCTTATAATGCTCATGACCCATTATAAGAAGATTTGTGTTTTCTAAACTTGGGATTCTTTTCTTTGAATGTAACCTGCTGCTTGTGCAGGTGTCATCTGGCCCTCTTTGTATTGTCCTATAGGGGTTGGATTTAGGGAACTAACACAAATTTTGGTAATTTGGCTACTTTCATTGCTGTGAATAAGTAACTGTCTATGGTTTCTGACCCAGGAGTTGCTTTTCTTCTACCAATTAAGTATTGAATCTGGTAGGCTAACTTGTTATCTTACAAGTATGATAAAATAACAGCCTTAACACTTGTGTAATCTAAAACAGCCTTGCATGGATAATCTTTTTTAAATTTTTATTTTACATATGTGAAAATAAAACAGCGACCAGTCCAAAGTTCCATAGTTAGGGTATGTGGGAGCTGAGATATGAACCCAAAACTCCTTTCCTTCAGAGGTCACATTTTCAAGCAGTGAGTTACTCAGGTCCAGTTTATTTAAGTCCATGTGTTGACCTTTTCTCTGAATGCATCATGAACCATAAGGAATTTATGTTTAAATAATCCTGAGTCAGAGTTGATGAGTATCATGCAAAAGGCTGAGTGTTCATGTCAGCACGAGAGAACAGTTAAAAAAGTATTCTCTATTTATACCTCCAATAAATCCTTGTTTGTTTATTAATCAGGTTTCTGCCTAATGGAAAAAATGTCCTTTAATCGAAGCCTATTATATTGACATACTTTTTCTTAAGTTTTATTTATTTTGAGAGGGAGGGAGGGAGATTATATATATATATATATGTGTATATATATATAATATATATACACAGAGACAGAGAGAGAGATAGAGAGAAAGGGAGAGACAGAGAGAGAGAGAGAGTGGTAGGTGGTAGAGAGGGAGAGAGAATGAGTGGGGGTGGGAGAAAGAGAGAGAAGGAGAGAGAGAATCCAATGCAGACAGCATGGAGCCTGATGCAGGGCTTGATCTCATAAACTTTGATATTATAACCCAAGCTGAATTCAAGAGTAGGCCACTTAAATGACTGAGCCACCCAGGCATCTGTATATTGACATTCTTATAGACTAGAGATATCATCTATGAAAGAAGACACTTTCGGTTTAATGAAAATATAAAACAATAAAAAATACTGAACTCTATATAATTCTAGATAAGATTATTTACTCGTGACTATAAAGGACAAAAGCGAGGTTTTCAAAAGATTTTGTGTTTTGCCACCTTATTATGGCACAGATATTTTTGCTGTTGTTGGTTGTCTTTTGAGGTCTCCTCAAAACGGAGCAAGTCCCTTTTAAAAAATTTTTAATTCCTGGATAGTTAACATACAGTGTTTAAATTAACTTCAGGTGTACAATATGGTGATTCAACAATTCTATACATCAACCAGTGCTCATAAAAATAAGTGTACTCTTTTTTTACTTTTTTGAGGGAGAGAGACAGAGAGAGAGAGAGAGAGAGAGAGAGAGAGAGAGAGTGAGCGAGCGAGAGCACAAGCAAGGGAGGGTCAGAGGCAGAGGGAAAGAGAATGTTAAGCAGGATCCATGCCCAGCCTAATACAGAATCTCACATGGAGTCCATTGTGGGGCTTGATCTTACAACCATGAAATCAAGGGTCAGATTCCTAACCAACTGAGACAGCTACGCACCCCAATATAAATTTATTCTTAATCTCCTTCATCTATTTTGCCCACTTCCCCTCCTGTAGCCATTTGGTTGTTCTCTATAGTTGAGTCTGTTTTTTGGTTTTTCTCTTTTTTCCCCTTGGTTCATGTGTTTTTCTATTTTTATTGCAGCATTATTACACAGCACAGATACTTATTATGACTGCATTAAGTTTATACCTGTTTTACAATGTATATAAGCAGTATGGCATATAGCACATGTTCAATAAATATTTGAATATATCTAACAGGTAATTTTTCGTAAAATGATAATATTAAGAAACTGATCAGAGTTTTGGCCCTCCTGCTCTTTTTTAAAAAGCTTTTCTTTAGAGAATTTTTGGGTTCACAGCAAAATTGAGAGGAAGGCACAGAAATTCCCCATGTATCTTCTGCTTCCACACGCATACCCCATTATCAGTATGCACTGCCAGAGTGAATATTTACTACAATTTATTAACCTACATTGACACATCATTATCATCCAAAGTCTATAGTTTTCATTGTGGTTCACTCTTGGTGTTGTACATTCTGTGGGTTTGGACAAATGAATAATGGCATATATCCATTATTATGGTATCATATAGAGTATTTTCACTGCATTTAACGTCCTTTGTGTTCCACCTATTCATCCCTCCTTTCATCCCTTGGCAAACACCAATCTTTTATCCATAGTTTTGCCTTTTTCAAATGTCATATAGTTGGAATCCTACAGTATGTAGCACTTTCTGATTGGCTTCTTTTACTTAGGAATATGCAATTAAGGTTCCTCTATATCTCTTCATGGCTTGAGAGCTAATTCCTTTCTAGCACTTAATAATATTCCATTATCTATATATATATATCATATTTTATTTATGCATTTACCTACTAAAGGAGATCTTGGTTACTTCCAAGTTTTGGCAATTATGAAACAAAACTTCTATAAACATCTGTGTCCAGGCTCTTACAAGGACTTAATTTTTCCACTCCTTTGGGTAGATACCAAAGAACATAAATGCTAGATCATATGGTAAGTGTATGTTTGATTTTGTAAGAAAAAATGGGTGGACCTAGAGGAAGTCATGATAAGCAAAATAAGTCAGGCAGAGAAGGACCGATACCATATGTTGTCACTCATAGGTCTAACAGGATAATCCTAATAGGAGACCATGGGAATGGGAAAGGGGGGAAAGAGTTGGGGAGAGAGAGTGAGGCAAATCATGAGAAACTTTTGAATACTGAGCACAAACTGAGGGCTGAAGAGGGAGGGGAAAGAGGGGTATTGTTCATAGAGAGTGGCACTTGTGAGGAAGAGCACTGGGTGTTATATGGAAATCAACTTGGTAATAAACTATATAAAAAAAGAAAGCTGGAGATACAGCATATAACAAGGCAGGTAAGGCCCTTGATTCTATGGAGCTTACACTATAGAGCTACTCAATAAATTGTTTGTGATTATAACATAAAAAAAAGAACCGTCCAAACTGTCTTCTAACTTGCTGTGCCATTTCGCATTCCTATAAGCAATGAATGAGAGTTCTTGTTGCTCCACATCCTTACTAGCATTTAGTGTTAGTGTTCTGGATTTTGGGCATTCTAATAGGTATGCAGTTGTAGCTCAGGTTTCTTTTCATTTGTATTTCCCTGGTGACATATGACATACATCTTTCCAAATGTTTATTTGCCGTCTGTCTATTTTATATCTTTGATGAAGTTTCTGTTAAGGTTTTGGCCTAATTAATTTTTTTCTTATTGTGGAGTTTTAAGAATTCTTTGTAACTTTGTATAACAGTCCTTTATTAGATGCGTCTTCTGCTAATATTTACTCCCAGTCTGTGGTTTGTTTTCTAATTCTCTTGACATTGTCATTTGTAGAGCTGAAGTTTTAAATTTTATTAGCTGTCAGTTTTTCTGTCATAGATCATGTCCTTGATGTTGTAAATTAAAAGATAATTGCCATATCCAAGGTTATCTAGGTGTTTTCCTATGTTGTTTTCAAGAAAATGTATAGGTTTGTATTCTACATTTAAGTATGTGATCCATTTTGAATTATTTTTTATGGTGAGTGTAAAGATCTGGGTCTAAATTAATTTTTTATTTGCATGTGGATGTCCAGTTTTTCTAGTACCATTTGTTTAAAGACATTCTTTGCTCTATTGTTTTGCCTTTGCTTCTTTGTTAAAGATCCATTTACTCTTTTTATGTGGGTTTATTTCCAGCCTTGATATTCTATTCCATTGAGCTGTTTGTCCATTTTGTCTTAATTACTGTAGGTTTAGAGTAGGTCTTAAAGTCAGATAGCATCAGTACTCCAACTTTGGTCTTCTCGGTTTTGTAGTTATCCTCATGTAGATACTGTACACACTTTGTTAGATGTTTACCTAATTATTTCATTTTGGGAGTTTCTAATGTAAATGATATCATGTTTTTAATTTCAAATTAACAACTTTTTCATTGCTGGCATATGTAAAAACAATTGCCTTCTGTGTATTAATTTTGTATCCTGGAGCCTTACTATAATTGCTTACTAGTTTCAGGTGTTTTGTCAGCTCTTTCAGATTTTCTGCATGGGTAATAGATAGATAGATAGATAGATAGATAGATAGATAGATAGATATAGATAAAGATATAGATCAATCATACATCAATTAACAAAGATGATTTTACTTTTTCATTTTGAATCAATCAGGTATTTCCTTTTTTAATTTATTGCATTAGTTGAAACTTTCAGTATGATGTTGAGTAGGATTAGTGAGAGGAGATAGTCTTGCCTTATTTTTAATTTTAGAGGAAAATATAGTGTTAGCTATATTTTTTAATAGATATTCTTTACTGAGTGGAGGAATTTTCCCTCTAGTCCTAGTTTGTTGAGAGTTTTTATCATGAATGAACACTGGATTTTAGTAAGTGCTTTCCCTGCATCTGCTGATATGGTCATGTAATTTTTTTTCTTTAGCTTGTTAATGTGATGAACTATATTAATTGAGTTTTGATTTTTTAATAATATTTATTTATTTTGAGAGAGAGAGAGAGAGCAATCATCTGCAAGCAGGGGAGGGGCAGAGAGAAGGGGAGAGAGAGAATCCCAAGCATGCTCCATGCTGTCAGTGAACAATCCAATGAGGGGCTGGATATCACAAACTGTGAGATCATGACCTGAGCCTAAATCAAAAGTCTGATGGTTAAACAACCAAGCCACCCAGGTGCCCCTGATTTTTGAGTTTTTGAACCAACTTTCCACATCTGGGATAAATCACACTTGGTGGGGTATGATTATCATTTTTACCATTTTTTTTTAATTTTAGAGAGAGAAAATTTGGAGTAGAGGTGAAGTGGAAGAGAGAGAATCTTAAGCAGGCTCCATGCAGAACGTGACACACAGCTCAGTCCCACAACCATGAGATCATGACCTGAGGTGAAATAAAGAGTTGGGCGCTCAACTGACTGAACCACCCAAGTGCCCCTGGGGTATTATTATTTTTATACATTACTGGGTTTGACTTCCTAATACTTTGTTGAGGACTGTACATTTATGTTCATGAAAGATAACAGTGTGTAGTTTTCTTATAATGTCTTTGGTGTTGGTATTAGAGTAATGCTGGCCTTATAGAATCTGTTAGGAAATATCCCATCTGCTTCTATATTCTGAAAGACATTTTGGAGAATTTTGTATGATTTCATCCTTAAGTATTTGATAGAATTCACCAGTGAATCCATCTGTACCTGATGTTTTATGTTTTGGAAGGTTATTAATTATTGATTCAATTTCTTTAATAGCTGTAGGCCTATTCATAATGTCTGTTTCTTCTTGTGTGAGTTTTGGCAGATTGTGCCTTACAAGAAATTGATCCATTTCATCTAGGCTATCACATCTGTGGGGATAAACAAATCAAGAGACTATAGATGCTGGCGAGGGTGTGGAGAGACGGGCACCCTCCTGCACTCTTGGTGGGAATGTAAACTGGTGCAGCCGCTCTGGAAAACAGTGCGAAGGTTCCTCAAAAAACTATCCATAGAACTCCCTTATGACCCAGCAATAGCACTGCTAGGGATTTAACCAAGGGATACAGAAGTGCTGATGCATAGGGGCACATGTACCTCAATGTTCCTAGCAGCAATGTCAACAATAGCCAAAACATGGAAAGAGCTTAAATGTCCATCACCTGATGAGTGGATCAAGAAGGTGTGGTATATATACACGATGGAGTACTACATGGCAATGAGAGGGAATGACATATGGTCATTTGTAGGAAAGTGGATGGACCTTGAGGGTGTCATGCTGAGTGAAGTAAGCCAGGCAGAGAAGGACAGAAACTATGTGCTTGCACTCATAGGTCT
>NC_043717.1:70866127-70874384 GCF_006229205.1 Suricata suricatta
GGGTTGAAGGGGAAGGGGGAGGGGGGGAAAGAGGTGGTGGTGATGGAGGAGGGCACTTGTGGGGAAGAACACTGGGTGTTGTATGGAAACCAATTTGACAATAAACTATTTAAAAAAATTTGTGGGGATAAAGTTGTTTGTAGTATTCCTTTATTATTCTTTTAATATCTATAGGAACTTGTAGTAATTTTCTGTCTTTGCTTTCTGATATTAGTAATTTTTGACCTCTCTTTTTCCATTCTTGTTCTCTTAAAGCATTAACATTGCATGTTTGGAGTTATATGTACTTATTTTTGTACTTATCGGAAGGTCTTTCCAACAATGTCAAAGATATTTTTCATAAAATTTTCTTACTTTTGTAATAATTTTCAAGGAATAGAAGTCATAAAAAGGCCTAAGATTTAATTTATTAATTTACTTCATTTCCCTGAATTTGCTAATATCAATTCATAGTTCTTATGTTTCCAGTGGGACAATATCATCCAAGGGTGGTAGATTGATTAAATGATAATTCTGCATAGCAGTCAATTAACATTTTAAAAATGTCAGAAAACAAATTTTGTTTTAGTTTACTGGTCATTAGATGGCTCTGGAATTTGCAAAGAAACTAACTTGAAAGGAGTATAAAAGAACTGAAGGAATCATTTAGTAAAGTTTCAAGTATATCTTGAGGTATTTTGTCTGGGCTTCTGCTTTTAGATATGAAAAAATTCCCTAATTTATTTAGTTTCTTTTTAATAGGTTATCTCTGGTGATATAAAAAATTTTTACATGAACTCAAATTCTGAAATAAAACTTTAAATTTTATAGTATAAACGTGTTATATAAAGTGGGAGTTAGAAAGAGGCATCTGGGTTTTTCATGTATGTTTTAAATCCTGGATCTTACTATTCCTGTTAGGGAACCCAAGATTGATCAACAGTTGCCCTTAGAAATACTTCTGGGAAAAAAATATAAGTTATGACTTAAAGTAGCTAATATGAAATCATTGGAATAGAAAGTGAGGCTTATTAATCACTTTACAAATTCTTCTGTACTGTGCATATCAACATTATTCTTTATTTTTTAAACATTATTCTTAAAATGTTATCTTTATACATTTACATTTCTTTCTATGAGCTACCCGCAAGTTTGTGTTGTATGGAAACCAATTTTGTGGATAACCGCAAGTTAGTTTGGCTATTGACCCATATTAGCATCAAGTTCTGGGTGTAGCCAGGGGCTTACAGTCAAAACCTGGGTTTAAACCCACTAACCAGCTATATGGGCTTAACTGAATTATTCGTCTTCTCTATGTCTACATTTTACTGCTCTGAAAAGTGTGGATGATACCTACCCTGAACATTTTCCTGGATTATTGGCAGAATTAAGGAAGGTAAGAGATGTGGAAGCACTTGAAAGTTTAGAAATGCAGACAATTGTAAGGCCCTTCTGTAATATCACAGAAAAGTCCCTTCTCATATTGAGCCTGAATATTCTCCTTGTCCTCCTCAGGATGTGAAAAATGTACAGTCTCTATTGTTGCACACTCATCAGCTTGCCTCCTCAAACTTGCACAGCTCTAATTGTACCTAATGAAAGAAAATTAACATTTTTAGGTCTCAGTTGCAGGAAACATTTAAATAGAACTGGCTTGGGGCACTTTTCTAAATAAAATCTAAATAATGCAAGATTGTTAGTGGGAACTGTGCCAGGGCTGGATTACACAAACAATAAAAATCAACCTGAATATCAGACCATCAGACAGCTTTGATCATACTGACCCCAGGTCAGTGATGGAGACAGTAGCACTCCCACCTGGCCTTGTCTTTGAGTTCCAGAGACCTTGATCACTATCAAGGGCTTTATACTAGGGCTTTTTCGTGTGTTAACAAGCAATTTGCCAGAAGCCTTTCACATGCTAGAGACCAGAGCAAGAATGAATCCATGCAGAACCCGGACCTAGGGTTGTTTGTGGGTAAAAGTTAGAGAAAATAGAAATATTTTCTCCTTCAACTCTTCAGCCATCCTCAATTTGGGTTCCCTGCCCTCATCCCTATTCTAAGTTAATGAAGGTGTTTTTGGCATAACCTGCATAGTTTATAATTTGGAAGAATTGGGGAGGAAACACATCAGAATATCTCTTGTCTTCTGTCCCTAGAAAACTTAACCTAGAGGTCTAGGCTTTATTATACAAAGCATTTCTCTAAGAAATTCTTAGAAGGCTTAGTGAAACTCTTGCTAACAATATGACCTCCAAGGTTCTAACCTTTGCCAAATAGCTACTGCCCATGTTAACTGAAAGTTTCTCTTTGCCTTAGCTGTTTTCTTTTGATTCACTTCTTTTTGTATCTAGGTCAGTGTGTCTTTTTGATCCTTTCAGACCTTCATGACTCTCTGGTACTAGGCCTATTGCCCAACTGACTCTTTTAGACTTTTTCTATCAAGTAGCATTCCTAACCCAGTGGCATACCTTAATCCATTGCTGCCAGTGTACTGTTTTTATTATATTGGTGATTGATCATAATTACTGTATCATACATAAATTATATTACTATTTATTAACAATATATAACAACTATCCTATCAGTAATGACAATTCTAACTATAATGTATAGAATATCTACTATCTGCCAGATACTCTATTATGTGTTTTATATGCATTATTTAATTTAATACTTAAACCGGAGAGGTCAGGTATTGTAATCATTCCAACAGATAATAGTAATGTATTTTTGCTCATGGTGTTATAATGAGAGGAATTCCTTTCTCCAACCTCCAGCGGAATCACCATAAAGGACTTCTTATACTCATTTTTCAGCTGATGAAAGAGACTGAGAGATGTTACATTACTTGCCCAAGGACACAGAACTAGTTGGACACAGTGGATCTTAACTCAAAGCTGGAGCTTTGTTAAGAAATTACTCTATTGGTCTCTTACTTAGACTACTCTGTTTCCCCCCAGGGCTAAATACATTTGAGGGAGTAAGCTTCTTTCATGGCACTGGATGTTCTATCTGCTTTTATTATTGAGACTGCTGGTCAACAGCCCTTTTCCCTTGGGGTATGACATAATAATGGGAGGATATTTATTTATTTATTTATTTATTTATTTATTTATTGAGGTGTGGCAGAATGTTTATTAAGCATTTAGTTTCTCCGGTCTACCAAAAGAAAAATAATGTTTTCTTATCACCGTTGTTTGGATGATTTTTTTTTCTTTTTTTAATTTATAGTTTATTGTCAAGTTGGTTTCCATATAAGACCCAGTTCTCTTCCCCGCAAGTGCCCTCCTCCATAACCATCACCCCCACTCCCCTTTACCCCTCCTACTTCAGCCCTCAGTTTGTTTTCAGTATTTAAGAGTCTCTCATGATTTGCCTCTCTCCCTCTCCCTAACTCTTTTCACCCCCTTCCCCTCCCCATGGTCCTCTGTAGGTTTCTCCTGTTACACCTATGAATGAAAACATACGATATCTGTCCATCTCTGCCTGACTTATTTAGCTTACCATGACACCCTCGAGGTCCATCCACATTGCTACAAATGACCACATTTAATTCTTGCCATATAGTATTCCATTGTATTGGTAAGCCACATCTTCTTGATCCATTCATCAGTTGATGGACATTTAGCCCCTTTTCATCATTTGGATATTGTTGAAAGTATCACTATGAACATTGGGGTACATGTGTCCCTATGCATCAGCACTTCCGTATCCTTTGGGTAAATCCCTAGCAGTCCTATTGCTATGTCTTTTTCAAGCTCAGTGCTTAATTTTATCAGCTATTGCTGGCTCATAGGGGAGTTCTATTGATAGTTTTTTGAGGAACCTCCACACTGTTTTCCAGAGCGGCTGCACCAGTTTACATTCCCACCAACAGTGTAGGAGGGTGCCCATTTCTCCACATCCTCTCCAGCAACAATAGTCTCCTGTTTGTTTATTTTAGCCACTCTGACTGGCATGAGGTGGTATCTCAGTGTGGTTTTGATTTGTATTTCCCTGATGATGAGTGATGCTGAGCACTGTTTCATTTGTCCGTTGGCCATCTGGATGTTCTCTTTGGAGAAATGTCTATTCATATCTTCTGCCCATTTCTTCACTGGACTATTTGTTTTCAGGTGTGGAGTTTGGTGAGTTCCTTATAGATTTTGGATACCAGCCCTTTAATATAATGGGAGGATATTTAACACGTAATTCTCTTTCACCTGTAAGGTGACCTGTAAGATCACCATGGACCAGAATTGCTCAAAGTCTATAACAATAAGAACTGTTCAGATTACTTTATAAACCTAAAAGAGGTGATTTTTCTGTGTTTGATACTTTTAAAAAATCTGTGACCATTTATCTTTCCTGCATTTCCCATTCCTGATGTAGTCTTCCTTGTCTCCCAGTTGTAATTAGTATATTCCTTTCTTTGCTAATATGCTGATGCACAATACTTACCTTACCCTCATGGTACAAGAGCACCTGGAAAATTATCCTGAGTCATATTTAAACAAGGGATGTGACATTTGATTAGCCATATATATGAATCTGAGTGAGGAAGAGAGGTTAATGCCATATGGGGTTGGTGAAGAGGTAGAGTAGAGAGGAAATGTCTCTTGAATAAACATACCTTTTGATACCCTGTCTTGTAACCAACTGACATTTACTGAACATTATTCATTTAGATCTCAGGGATAGAGTGATGAACAAAAGCAACAAATTTCTGGCTTACATTTAACAAATAACTAAATAAATAAATGATAGAAGATCAGGGAGAATAATAAGTGTAAAAGTCCATGGTCAAATAGACTTAGTATATTCAAGGAACAGAGGAAATGCCATTATAACTGCACCCTAAAGTAAAGAACAGTGTTGGAGTGCCTGGGTGGCTCAGTTGATTAAGCATTTGACTCTTGATTTTGGCTTAGGTTTGAGATCAACCTCCTCATTGGCTCTGGAGTGACAGTGTGGAGCCTGCCTGGGATTCTCTCTCTTCCTCTCTCCTTGCCCCTTCCCCACTCTCTCTCTCTCTCTCTTTCTCCCTCTCTCTCTCTAAATAAACATTTTTTAAAAAGAGTATTAATCATTTAACTGTAATATTTTCCCAGTTTTTCATTTATCTTTTAATTTTATGGTGTTTTTTACTTGTTCATTCTTACCATACTGGGTTTTAAAGTCTATGCCATCAAAGTACTTCATCTTTTTCATAGTGATTCTAACATTCAGCATTATATTGGAAAGCGTTGTCTCCCACAAGATTATATATACAGTCACTTATGTATTTTTCTCAGTCATTCCTAATTCCATTTTTATATTAACCCTTTGAATCCATCCAGAATTTACTTTGGTGCATGGTGTGAAATAACCACCTAACTCCCCCTCAACACACGTACCAATATCAGTGGTAAAATGTTTGTCCCAGCACCACTGATTGAGTAAACTCCCTTTCCTTGTTGGTTTGAAATGCCTGAGTGTTTTTTTTTTTTTTTGAACATGTATATGCTGGTTCCTATGGACATGTGTCCCTACTGGGCTAAAGGAAGCACTCTCTAATAATAAGAATTGTCTGTGCAGGAAAGTCTTCTGGAGCCACTGCAAAGAACTCCCAGTACCCAAGGAAATCCAAAAAAGAGCAATTCATCAATCAATAACTATGCTTTCTTCTTTTTTAAGTTATTTTAATTCTAGTTTGCTAACATGCAGTGTTATATTAGTTTCAGGTGTGCAATATAGTAATTCAATAGACTCATACTCTCCCTGAGCTCAACGCAAGTACACTCCATAATTTCCATCACCTAGTTAACCCAACACCCACCCACGTCCCATCTGGTAACCATCAAATTTTTCAAATTTTTCTCTATACTTATCTGTTTCTTGCTGTGGCGCTCTCTCTCTCTCTCTCTCTCCCTCTCTCTCTCTCTCTCTCTCTCTCTCTCTCTCTCTCTCTCTGAATGAAGAAACATCCAAATTTAAAAAAGTAAAGGAAGGTGTTATGACAGGCCAGATCATGTAGGGACTTAAAGGAAGCATAGAGACATGGAAATGTCTAGCATCGAAGTACTGAAAGTGGAGTCAAGAAGAGCCAAATTGCACCAAATTTACTTTCTTGCCTGAGACTGGTTTTTTTTGTTGTTGTTGTTGTTGTCTTGTTTTTGTTTTATTCTCGTGGTTTTAGATTCATGGCTTTTAAAGAGGCTGTCAAACATCTAACAAGAGAATTAAATGGTCACATTTGATCCCTAGTGAGCATGCCTTTGGGTTCTAGGAATCTATACGGAAGAAGAGAGAAAAGCAATAACTCAAAATCTACATTGTGTAATGGGGTTGTATCTGAACATTAGAATGGGAGTGCTTTGAAAGTATCCTACTCAGGGGCGCCTGGGTGGCTCAGTCAGTTGAGCGTCCACCTTCGCTCAGGTCATGATCTCACCGTCCGTGTCCATGGGTTCGAGCCCAGCTTCGGGCTCTGTGCTGACAGCTAGCTCATGAGCTTGGATCCTGCCTTCAGATTCTGTATCTCTCTCTCTCTCTGACGCTCAGCTGCTCATACTGTCTGTCTCTCTCTCTCTCTCTCTCTCTCTCTCTCTCAAAAATAAATAAATCATAAAAAATTTTTTAAATTAAAAAAACAAAAGTATCCTACTCAAATGACACAGGCATGGGCATAGTCAGAAGTACTTGCCTTCACTAGAAATTGAAGTTACAGTAATTTTTATTAAGTCAGTTTGTAAATCCAGTGGGCAGCAACCATCTGTACTCCTGTGTTTTGTATAAGATCTGGCACATTGTGAAATTTCAATAAGTAAGTAGTATAAATATTAACAATTATTTGAAAGCAACTTGAATTATTGGCTGGCATGCTAATCCCATCTGTCAGGATTGTTATCACTTGGTTGTAAAAACAATTTTGAGGTGCCTTTGGAACTTAGTATTTTTAACAGCAGATATCCTTTGATGTTTAGAACAGACACAAACTTGATATGTCCCACCAAGAGATTCTTCTAAGTTTTACCAGGTGCTTCTGATTTCCTCCTCACACCTTCCAGTTTTCTTTTGTGTGGTTGATATCTACTGAAACCCAGGTAGAGCAGAGGAAGGAAAAGTGATGGGACATATATAAGAAAATGAAGGCAGAATTGAATTCCATATATATCCTTATATAATGAGTTAGCTAATTAATGCCCAATTTCTAAAGTGGCCTTATGGTTAAATTCACTGTTGAAATTCATTTATAAAATTAACAATGGTGGGTGGGAGTGCCCCGCAGTTCTAGGAGGCCTCTCCCTGGAGTGCAGGCAGATCCTGCGCTGGGCCTGGCATGGCAGATCCACGTCTTGGCTGCCGTATGTGGACAGACACAGGATTCAGGAGGGGGAGCTGACGCAGCAGTGGAGACAGAGGTTGGAGAATTGCAGAGTAGCTCTTGTGGAAATCCAGGAGTGCCACCCAAAGGTATATTATATGGTACCTGGTTCGACGTTGGGAACAGCTGTGCGACTGGATATATTCTCAATGGCCACCCTCAACACACCTGTATAGCCAATTCAGTTAATACAGCCTCATGGGATTTTCCTGTTCCCATATGCAGAGACTGAATCATCTTTTAAAAAATCTGGTGGGAGGAATGAGAAGATGGCAGAGAGGAAGGGAGTTCTGTAAACTCCGTCAGCACCATTTATTGAACTGAAAAGGATACTACGCTCATCTGCTAGAGTGGAAGGAGAAAATACGAACTCCAGAAGGAATAGAACCTCAAGGATACCTGAGACTACACCAAGAAACAAGCCAAAGTGTGCAAGAAGGCGAGTCCCAAATATTGCAGAGTAGGGAAATAAAATACTCACAGGCACAACAAGAGAAACTGAGAGATATCATTAAGAAAATATCTCCTGAAATGGCAGACCCTGGACAGTCAATAAGCCTCCTTTAACAGAGAAATACTAATAGGTGCACAGAGCCCAATGAGCTTTCTAAAGGTGACAAGAGACAGAAAACTAGCAAAAATGACAAAACGAAGAAACTCTCCCCTGAAGAACTTCCAGGGGGAAGTCACAGCCACAGAACTGCTCAAGGCAGATCTAGACAACATATCAGATCAAGAATTGAAAAAGCTGGTCATAAGATTAATCGCTGGGGTTGAGAAAAGCATCAAAGAATCAACTGATGAGTTAAAAAAGGCTATAGGTGAGGTGAATAACAAACTGGAGGCAGCCATCTCAAGGATTGATGAGACAGAGAGAAGAATAGGTGAATTAGAAGATACAGTTCTAGCAAAAGAGGAAGCTGAAAAA